>NC_049979.1:3959247-3999247 GCF_000003815.2 Branchiostoma floridae
AGGGGGTATTAGGACAGTGACGTAGGACGGAGGTGCCACACTGCGTCGCGCCACAGCGCGCCGCAGCGCGTCGTTTTCGCTTTTACACGGGGGAAAAAAGTGATGTAGGACGCGCGCCGCGCGTCGAACGACGTACGTCGTTTGAGTTTTTGCCACGTGTAAATCGGGCATATGTGACCATTGTGAGCTTTTTCGAATCCTCAAATCGCGCTTCGAACGTTCGAACATCGATATGGTCGAACGTGATGTTCTGTAACCATGGTGATCGAACTCGAACGAACCGACCGAGCATCTCCGTTAGTTTGAACTTTGCAGTCGAGTCAGTCACAACAACCTTGGTCACAAGCTTCAAGTCAAAGGCGAGACAAGACAGCCGAGTTGGAAGCAGAAATCAGTGAAAAGTAAGTACAGGTAGAGTACCTTTCGCTGCTTAGTAGAATACATTATAGAGAAAACTGCCATTCTTTGCCAACGTTAGATTCTTCTGATTTCTATCATCGCTACTTATTAAAACAGTTTCAATCTGTCGCTCTGTTTCAGCACGCACGTTTTTTTCCATGCCGACGTGGTTCTACTGTATCTTTGTCTGTGTCTATACATAGCCAGTATAGGTGGTGATGAGTTACGTTTTTTGTTAAATTGCTAGTTATAATACAGGTCAACGTCTCCACATATAATTAGCTTGCACATCAAAGTATAATGCTAAACTTCCTAACAAAACAAAGTTCTATACCGATCAAGTTTTAAAGACCACTGTCGCCTGTTTCGGGATCAATAATGACCAATCACTTCAGAGCATAAACTCGCGAGAGTTACTGAGTTACAGGCACTTCAATTTACACATGATCGTACGTATCCGTGACGTCAACAATTGGTCAAACGTACCAGGAAGTTTATAACTGCCTGATGATGGCTGAAGTGCCCTGATGTATATGGCATCCTTTATACCTATCACAGAGTAGTCCTGTTCAGTGTCCAGTGTTTGAAGAAAGTTTGGCATTGCACTATGAATGATTACAACCAACACAGGTGAGCTTCCGTGATATCTTGAACATAAGTTCCTTCCAGCAAGTGGCGGAACCATTTGCCTTCAGCAAGTTTTCCTTTCCCTACCAGAGGAGCGAACCGCACCCACATACATACATACAGAATACATGCGACACGGTGCATTCCATATCACCCGAGGTACCAGCCCGACCGCGGGTCGGATCGCCCGAAAATCCGACCCGCGGAAGGCTACGACCGAGGGTGATGCGGAATACGCCGTGTTGTATTCTATATATATATATATAGATCATACTCACCAGGAAAAAAAAACACGTTTCGATGTGAAATGCTCCAGAAGTTTAGAAAATTGGTGTCCTCGAACGTGTAACAACAGCAATTCCTAAGTCCTAGTCCCTTATTCAAATTTTCGACCGCACTGCCCTCGGCGGGCGCGAAGAGCATTCGATGTATTCGATGGAACGTTATATCGAACATTATCGAGGCCCTATTCAATTTTAATTGTTGATCTTCACAGGAGTGTAACCCCACCGGTGTGAGGAGTGCAGCAGGCCGTTTAGTCAACTGGTCCGACGATGCAGCATCAAGTTGAGAAACCCTACAGGTGTGAGGCGTGCGACAGGCAGTTCGGTAGGCTGGGTGACCTGAAGAGACACGTTCGGACTCACACCACGGGGGAAAAACCCTACAGGTGTGAGGCGTGCGGCAAGCAGTTCGGTAAGCTGTATAGTCTAAAGACTCACATCCGGACTCACACTGGGGAGAAACCCTTCAGATGTGAGGCGTGCGGCAAGGATTTTAGACAGATCCAGCATCTGAAAAGACACGTGCGGACTCACACAGGGGAGAAACCCTACAGGTGTGAGGAGTGCGGCAGGCTGTTCAGTCAGCTGGGTCATCTGAAGACTCACGTGCGGACTCACACCGGGGAGAAACCCTACAAGTGTAAGCAGTGCGGCAAGCTATTCAGTCAGCCGAGTCATCTGAAGACTCACATCCGGACTCACACGGGTGAGAAACCATACAGGTGTGAGGAGTGCAACAGGCAGTTCAGTCAGCCAGGTGATCTGAAGAGTCATAACCGGACACACACTGATGAGAAACCCTACAAATGTGAAGAATGTAGCAAGCAGTTCCGTAGGCTGTTTAATCTTAAGACTCACATGCGGACTCACACTGGGGAGAAACCCTACATGTGTGAGAAGTGCGGAATTCAGTTCAATGTGCTACGTAATCTAAAGACTCACATGCGCACTCACACAGGTGAAAAACCCTACATGTGCAAAGCGTGCGGGAGGCAGTTCAGTCATCTGAAGACGCACATACGAACACACACCGGGGAGAAACCCTACAGGTGTGAGGCGTGCGGCAAGCACTTTAGACAGTTCCAGCATCTGAAAAGACACGTGCGGAGTCACACAGGGGAGAAACCCTACACGTGTGAGGAGTGCGGCAGGCAGTTCAGTCAGCCGAGTCACCTGAAGACTCACATTCGTACTCACAACAGAGAAAGCCAACAGGTGTAATTATAACACGTGCAGCAGAGCAGGTGCTGACCCATAGTGGGGAGAAACCCGACAGGTGTGAAGAGGGTGGCAGTTAGTTCTGATCTCCAAGCACATCCATCGGTGACAAAATCGTAACTGCCGACCAAGGCTTTTGCCGCAGGACACAGTTTGACCGTAGACCAGACTATGCAGTTCAGAGTTGACCAATGACACCCACTCTCACCAAAGGGAGCAAATCTGTGCACTGTACCCGACACGAATTTTCTATTGCTGTTTCTATTGTGAGTTAAAACATAAGGCTATTCCACTGTCTAGATAACGTCAATCATGTTGACATTCGACATTGTTATATTTCAGCCATACCATAGGTATGGTGAAATATATTGTATTCGTAATGTTTCTTTCTTTCTTTCTTTCTCCTGTCAAATTTTCAAAGCGATTCATCTCCGCCGTTTCTGGACCAAATGACTTGAAATTTGGCACAAGGGTAGAGTGGGCAAATACCAAAATGTGTTTTTTTCATTTTTTTCATATCTGCTCCTTAAATTATTTTATTGAGGTTTTATTGCAACTTTTGGACCAAAACTGTATATTTTGGCCCCCTGTACCATGGTATTACATCCAAATGACCTGAAATTTGGCACAGAGGTGCCCTAGATACTTATTCAAAGGATCCATGTATAATATGTGGTATAAATCACTTCAAAATGGCTCCTTAAGGAGGTTTTTGTGGGAGAGTTTAGGATAGGTAAGGTTGGAGTGCCGAGGTCAACGACCTGTAGGTCATTCTGGTGTGTCAGGGCCACAGGTGTGCCAGGTAGATCCAATTATCTACCTATCGACCTAGTCCATAGACATCCAGGTGGTTGGTGGACAAGGTAAATCCAATTAATGGCCAGCCAATGAGCGAGCTTATTTTGCTGGAAGAGTCCATTATTGGACAGGGGGTGTATTTTAAAATTTACTTTTAGACTTTGGTGATAATGCCAATGTTTTTTTTAGTGGAAGTGTTTTCGCACTGATCCACTTGACATAAGACTACTACTGGGACAGTCCATTTTTGCACATAGGGGGGATTTAAAAAAATCAGTTTTGGACATGGGTGATGATTCCGAATTCCATTTGTTAAATGGAAGTTTACCCCCACCTGAAAACTGTACATGAGGAGGATTCGGCAGCCAATCAGCAAGCCTTGTGTTATCTGGAAGAGCCCATTCATGCACGGGGGACTTTTTTAAAATTCAGTTTTGGACTGGGTTGCTTCTTATACAAAAGGCCATGTACTGTGAGTATTTCTGGACTTGTCTAGTGTGCAATTTCAAACAGGGTGAGCTGGGAGATTCCATTCTTCGACGAAGGGGGTATTTTTTTAAAATTCATTTTGTGGACTTTGCTGACTATTTTAGCTGATATATTTTTGGATCGCTCCACTTTACATAGGGATATAAGGCAGGAAGTGTCGATTCTTGCACAGAGGGGGGATTTTTTTCAAGTATGGTTTTGGGCTGCTGATGATTCCAAATTCCATTTCTTAGCGGAAGTGTTTTTGGAGTCGTGTATTTTTTTCAGTCCATTCTTGAAGGCGTTTTTGTAAGATTCATTTTTGCTCATAAGTGTGATTAGTAGTTAGAAGTCATTTTAGGCAGAAGTCTTCCATTTTTGCACTTGAGTGATTTTGGAACAGTCTATTGTTACATGAGGAGGGAGATGGCTGAAATATGCTGTATTTGCTCTCAAGCAAATGTCGACCTTTCTAGTTGTAGTTTTTCTTGTCAAGAAGGGAATAAGTAGTAGGGGTAAGTTTGTTCACTGTTGGTTCAACTATAGGAAACATACTTTTTAGATAACTTTGTTGCTATTATGAGTCACAGATAGAAGAGCCATTACAATAAGGTTGTTGTTGTTATTGGTTAAACGCTGGGGAATAGATAAATTGTTTTTATTGGTCGTTAACGATCGATGATGATTGTTGTTTTGGGTTTGTAACATTGGCAGACACGTATGACGTCATTGGTGACTAAACAATAGTACATAGTGGTAGAGATATGTTTGTTGTCATCACCATGACTTCACAATGAGAAGTGGTAGCGTTCAGTTTTTCATTGTTGGTTGATGGAAAAGTCAAGATAAGTTTGTCCTTTTTGTTGGTCAAATGACAGTAAAAAATTGTAAAGACAACATTACTGGGCTGTTACATATTTGTTTGACTTTGATTGCAAACATGCAGATGAAAAGGCAAGGTTACAGATCTTCAGTTTCATACAGTGAAGGCAGAGTTTTGCCTCTGAACTAGTCTATTGAACCTTGAAGATAAAAAGCACATTTTTCCCGTTTGTGACGCTCCTCTCTCAGAAACATAGACATTTATCTTCACAGCTTCATTCCCATCAAACTAAAGCATTTCCTAAACACAACCCTGTTAAATTATGAATTCAAACGGCATTAAAGACTCAAGTATGTGTTAGTTGTGACCACTTTATTTCATCGTTTCTGCCACATGGATAAAGGAAGACTTGCACATGCTGACAGCCTGTTGAGAGGTTGTTTTTCAAATACAGCACAAATTCTGGAAGACCCCTAGCACATAAATTCACAGTTTCGGTACTCCAACCACATTTCGTGTAATAGCATTTATAACTTTTACACCAGATGTTTCCTAGCGCACTGATACCAAACCACAAGATGTCCATTTTGCTTGAACAGTTTTAAGAGCTATACCATCAGAGATATTATGTTTTATATATATATGCACTCAGCTATAGAATAGCGAGGTGGGTACAGTCCTGTTCACTTTCTGCATTGCGTCTGGTTGTTTTTTAACTTCCTACTTACATCAGTGGGGGAAAAAAGACCTCATAACCACAGTAAAGAACAGAAAACTTGAAGCGGTACGGTCACATTTCATGGTCATCAGGACTTGCCATAACTCTCATGCAAGAACATAATCAGGGAGGCAAAGGCAGGCTGCAAGCCCTTGGCCACAAGGAACATCGCACAAATTGCGGACATGGACACGTTTTTTAAAATACTTAATTGCTGTAACAAATAAATATGATGTCTGTCATATCTAAAAAAAAAAAAGGACTAAATTGGAACAACCCCGTGTCAGTCATCGGGTCTTGCCAAGAATGTCATGCAAGGAACTTCCAGGGAGGAAGAAAGAGAGGCAGGCAATGGAAAATATAGGAGAATAATATCAGAGCTACCATGCTGTACGTGTGAGCAGGCAATGGTACAGTACACTTTTGTTTGAATGTAAAGTCTTCACAGTGGAACATCACCATCTCATATCTTTCTCATCTTCCAACATCACAAGTTACACCAGTAATCCTACATATTAGACTGCTGCGATGAGCTACCATGCAGCGTTTGTGAACAGGCTTGAGTACTCTAAGGTACAGACTCTACAGAGTCCACAAGTGGCAGAACGTTTCAGGTGGTCCGTCAGTAGCTCACGACGATGGCCTCGCCCGGTTGGAGCGTCACGGCGTTCAGCTTCAGCTTCTCGTCGTTCCGGTCCATGCCTAAAATGGAGATGTTTTTATTTGTATTTACTGACACTGAATTGGTAGAAAGATTACAGTAAAAAAATCAACAACTTATAATATAGAAAACGTTAAAGCACAGATGAAAGTCAATACATACACTTTGGTATTAATACACGATTAAGATCGAATGTATATATTAAGATCGAAAGTGTATATATACATGTGTGTGTGTGTGTGTGTGTACATACATCACTTGACTTACTGACTTAATATATATATAACTTACAGACGTATATATATATATATATATATATATATATATATATATATATATAAGTGATATATGTACACACACACACACACACGTGATTTAAACTTACATGTAACGCTAAACGAGTAATAACATCAAAAGAATTCAATTACAGATTACATCATCGACGTATTCTAACATTACCTGAGCTGAGCGCCATCGTTCCCTCCTCGGGGAAACCGGCGGCCGTGTAGTCCTGGCTCGAGGCCGCCCCGCCCAGGTTGATGGCCACCAGGTAGCTGGTTGCGCCGGCGTGCTCGCGCTTGAAGGACAGCACGTCGTCGGTGGTGAGGGCGTTGCTGAAGGCTCCCCACTGGAAGGCGGGCTCGTCTCGCAGGCCGGCAGCCTTCTGGAACATGCTGAGGAAGGAGGAGCCGTCCTGCTTCTGGGTCTGAAAGGGAAGGGGGAATTAATTTATTTGCAAATGTGAGAAATACATTACACACTGACTCTTATGGCAGCATTGCTGATATTAGAGAGTCAACAGATATGGATAGATATGGAAATGTAGGTAATGGTAATTTACACACATAATTAGGGCTGTGTACCTAAACACATTTTCAGGTACAGGTACGGGTACAGGTACACTGGTTTAGGTACAGGTCCGGACCTGCACCTGTACCTAAAAAAGTTTAACCAAGTATATGTAAGTTAAACATGTAGCTAACTGTCTTTTCTAGTGATAAATTGTCATCTTTGTATGGGCAATTACATATTTGAATCTCAAAACAATTTCTTTGCAGGTTTTCTTAAGTATCAACTACAAGATTATGACCATTGTCATTGTTGATTTGGGATTTACTTGTCCAGCAGTCTTAAAAAGTAGTGTTTAAGAGTGATTTAGTTTGTTTAGGTACAGTTACAGGTACACAGATGTTTAGGTCCGGACCTGTACCTAAACAATTTTTTTAGGTATGGTACAGGTATGGGTATTTAGGTACACAGCCCTACACATAATACAACGTAAAGCCACACTGACTTAATTTTATCTGCACATGCATTGATTTTTATCTGTTTTCCAAAAAGAACAAAAACTGATCCAATACCACCCCTGGTCAATCAGAATTTTATCCTTGTTAGAGATTCTGATCTCCAAGGTATGGGGGCACATGTTCCCTTGTTCCCCTGTTTAAAAAAGAATGGCAATGAAAACTTCATTGAAATGGAGACAATTGTCTCTTACAGTCTTATTGGAGGTGAGCGTAAGACAAACAAAACCTGGGAAAGAATGGAATGGATGTGATTTAGCAGCATTTTTTTTGCTGGACTTTTTTTTCTTTGGGCAGCTGGCTGCTACGTGCTTTAAGAAACCAGACAACCAGACTATTAAATTGAAAGGTAAAAGTCGCAAACGTACCCCAACATTGACGGTCGAGTAGTTCTGCGGGAGTGGGGTCCATGGCGTGACCCCGGGGTTGGTGAAGCCGGCGTTGTCGGTGTTGTTCCACTGCATGGGGCTGGTGCTGACTCCATTTACCTGTACGGAGGGGGGACACGCAGGTCAACTTTTTACTCCAGGAATATCAAAACACATACATTAAAAATGGGGCTCGTGCTCACTACATTCACCTGCACAGGGAGGACATACAGGTCAACTTTTTACTCCAGATTATCAAAACACATAACACTATACATACCCTATCTCACGTTAGGCCTTATTATATATACACGAAAAAGAAAATAGAAATAAATAGACAAATGAAATTTTGACGAAGATTTGACATCCAGGTAGTAAGATATGCCAAAAAGCAGTTACTCAAGTAACTGAATCATAACCATTTGCTTGAGGATATGAAACATTTCCTGTGCTACACACTTTAACAAATTAAGGGGTCAAATTTCAAGGACTGATTGTCACCCCAAGTATCATATTGCAAAGAAAAGGGAGAGATTTTTATTTATTATTTTCTTATTAGGATCTCTGCATGTCAACAAAGACAAGCACAGAAACTATACATTTACAGACTAAGGAGGCAACCTGCATAACAAGATGCTGACTGTAAACCTGAGTATGCCTAAATGTCAACTTTGACTGCTGAATCTCTCACAGCTAACAGAACATTTTTCCCTCTACATTATTTACTATTGGAATATATCCCAGAGGTTGGTAGAGGAAAACTCACATCTGCCATCCCGATTTCGTCGCCGTAGTACGCCATGGGTGTGCCAGGTAGGAGTAGGAGTAGCAGGTTAGCGGCCCGGGCGTACAGGCCTCCACCCACACGGGGGCTGCTCTCACTCCCGATCTGTAACAAACAACAGGTCAGGTTACCACCGAGCCAGAACAACAATAGGTCAGGTTAGCAGCGCGGGCGTACAGGCTGCCGCCCAAACGGGCTGCTCTCACTTGCATTTGTAACAAACCGACCTGAATTATGCCTCTGTGTTCTCCTGATTAACCAGTGTCCATAAAAATTTGGCTACGTACAACTGGGTGTGCACTTGACTAGTATACATCCGAAGAACAGGTAATGAACTGAGCTGTTTAACAGCAAAATTTATTTTTTTTTATCTCTGGAAATAATACTGATATTATTGGTGTGTGTGTGTGTGTGGGGGGGGGGGGGGGGGGGACCCTACGGATACAAGTTATCATTTATCATCAACCAGAAGGCAGGAAGGAGGGCTGCTAGCTTATCTAGTAATCTACACTTAACCCTTTATCAGTGCCCAGCTGTCAACTTTTACACAGAGAGTCCGCAGACAGGACACAGGACTCACCACCCAGTTGGCACGCTTGCCATCGGGCAGGTTGTCCAGCCAGCTCTGGATGCGGCCGAAGGTCTTGTTCCCGGGTTTGTCTCCGCCGCCCTGCATGGCCAGGAGGTTATAGTTCAGGGCGATGTCCGCCTCGCGGGTCCCGTTGGAGCTGTAGTACTTCACCACTTGCCGCACGTTAGCGTCCATCACGTCAGTCAGCAGCAGCCTGAAACAAGATACACAGGGTCACATGAAACATGATACACCAGGTCCCGTTGGAGCTGTAGTACTTCACTACCTGTCTCACGTTAGCGTCCATCACGTCAGTCAGAAGCAGCCTGAAACATGATACACAGGGTCACATGAAACATGATACACCAGGTCCCGTTGGAGCTGTAGTACTTCACTACCTGCCGCACGTTAGCGTCCATCACGTCCGTCAGAAGCAGCCTGAAACATGATACACAGGGTCACATGAAACATGGTATGTCACAAAAAACATGATATGTCACATGAAACATGTCCCGTTGGAGCAGTAGCACTTCACCACCTGACGAACGTTAGGGTCCACCAGGTCACTCACCAGCAGCCTAACACATGATACATCACATGACCTAGCCAATGGGTCATTCTACGTGATGAAAGCTGCAGTCTGAAACATGATATACATCCAGTCACATGACCAAGGTAACAGGACATTCTACATGACGAAAGCTGTTAATGAAACAAACGTTAGCAAATCTTTTGTACTTTTTTGAGTTGGGAGTTAACTACTAGGGTGCTTACATGAGAATCTTGGGTACTGTCAGGTACATTCTTGATACCCAGTATTTTGGACCTGGACCTAAATGATTTTGACAGTACTGTAACCAGTTAATTGCACAACGGATAAACACACACATGTTAACTGCACAGAACCACATAATCCTGTGGTATTGCGGTCCAGCTGGATAACTTTGCTTTGTTGCACTAATCAGTTAATTGCACTTAATACAATGGCAAAAGGGGTGTGCAATTAAGCAGCCACTACTGTACCATCATCTTTTCTGAATCCTGTGGTTACCTGTAGCTGTCTCCGTCCTTTGCGAACTCGTCGAGCGTGGTGCGGAACTCCTGCAGCAGGGTGTGGGTCTCGTCCAGGTTGGTCGTGTAGGGGTGAGACAGGCTATCGTACTGGGGGACACAAAACATTCACAAATGTCACAAAACTTCATAGCTACCAGTACCATACATGTGGTGTAGTGGGTAGAGACCAACCAATGTCTACAGACTACAAAACATTGTAAATAAATCCCCCCCCCCCCAGTGTTAGGTACACTACTCATCAAACAAGTACAGGAGGAGCAAGATGCAAGGCTTCTTTGATGTAATCAATTAAACTGCAACCACAAACTGATCGGCCCTAATGCCCCCTCACATGTAGCGAAAACCAATCGGACGACGACTCTGAGAGCTCTAAATTACGATGAGGCATGACCCTGATGCCGATGAAGAAATGGCAGAGTTCCCCCTTCCCGTCAGGGTCATGCCTCCTCGTAATTTAGAGCTCGCAGACTCGTCATCCAATCGATTTTCGCTACACGTGAGGGGGGTATAATCACAGCTTTAAAGCTGTTTCACTCTGGCTTATAAATACAGACTGGATACAGGCTAATGAGCAAACAGCTTGGCTCTAGAGACATGTCACACAAGCAGTTCCTTTCCCCACCTTGCCCGGGTCCCCGGAGTAGTTGGGGTTGGCCGGTTCGTCGGTCAGGGCGGAGTCCTCCACCAGGTACTTGGCGGACGTCAGGCGGAAGCCGTCGGCCCCCTTCATGGCCCAGAAGCGCAGGGCGTCCTTCACGGCCGCGCGCACGTCGGGGTTGCGGTAGTTCAGGTCAGGCTGCTCTGGTTGGAAGGTGTGCAGGTACCACTGGTCACGGGCCGCGCTGTAGTTCCAGGCAGAGCCGCCGCTCACACTCAGCTGTAACACGGAAAAGAATAATGAGACTCTTTTTACACAACCATTACTTTATTCTCACCAACGTTTCCGTGACCTTCTTCAGGGCAATTTTGATTAGTTCACATTGTACTACAGGACAGGTGGGGCTGCTTCACATGTTGTCACAAAACGTAATGTATTTACATAGGTACAGACAGCTTTATGCAAAATATTTACAATGCGGTCCCAAATGCAAAGGAGTGTGTTGGAAAGTTCGAAGAAGTTTAACCCGATTTACTGCACTATGAACAAAAATACTTATTGAAGTTTTTGAACTGTCATTAACAATACTTCTTTGAGGTATTTTGCCTTTGTGTTTGTTTTAAATTTGACAGTTTTTAGCTTTGTGCCAACCCAGATTGACTGCTGTTGTAGTTGTTACAATGTTGGTGATAATGTGGGTCAATGGTAATGTCTGCCCTGTAGACTTACCCAGTTGTTAGGAGGGTTTCCACCGACCCCGTCAGCCCAGACATAGTAGTCCTTGTAGGTGTTGTCGGCAGCCTTGCTGGCAGCACTCTGCACAAACCAGGGGTGGTCCACGCCGGAGTGGTTAGGGTCAAAATCAACCACCAGCTTCAGTCCTGGGGAACAACAACATTCATTTATTAGAATTCAATATCATCTCTGCGGAAATGCAGCTTGCGGAAATGCAGCTTGAAGAAAACAAACTTTCCTTTTATATGTTCTAACAAAAAATATTCCCATTGAAAATCTCCACATAATACAATATCTGCAAAACTCACACCTAATTAGACTGAGCACAAATGCTGTTTGTGTTTGGGTAGAAAAGCTCCCCTAAATATCTCTACACACCATTCACCAACCTTTTATTTCATGGTTGGATTTACATAATTGTGATCTTGCACTGGCTAGCTGCCCAAAGGAACAATCAGCAGAGATGGAGCAATTACCTAT
Source organism: Branchiostoma floridae (assembly GCF_000003815.2). Lineage (NCBI taxonomy): Eukaryota > Metazoa > Chordata > Leptocardii > Amphioxiformes > Branchiostomatidae > Branchiostoma > Branchiostoma floridae. The sequence goes on from NC_049979.1 coordinate 3,971,158, forward strand.
TTACACATAATGACCTAATCATGTGATCTGGGGCCTGGTCTGATATGTTAAAAGCAGGCCTGTATCCAGGGCCCACCCCTCCATTGTGCTTTTGGGTGGAAACTTGACTGGACGGACAGACAAAAATTTCACCCCTCCCATCCAGGCTTTTAGCTAGGAATTAATTTTAGGGCGTCCAAAGTAATCAGAGTGATCTGCGGCGCTCGCGGGCGCGAGCATTGTAGGGGGGTCCGGGGGTATCCTCCCCCGGAAAATTTTGAAATCATAACCCTCTGAAATGCTATTTCCTGCATTTTGAGGTGCATATTTTGTAGAATTCAGCCAAGATTTTTTTGTGTCTGTTACAATATGTTTGCCCTGACTGAGGCTGGGAGGAAAAATTTGGGCGTCCGTAGTGCGTCTTGCTTAAAAGTATTGCGTCCGATTTCTTATGTTTGTTAGGACAGTGCGTCTAAATGACGCGTTGACGCATGCCTAGCTAAAAGCCTGCTCCCATCCAAGAAAACTGAACCCTACAAGTAGTACAACATGAAAATGATGACAATGTATCATAATGTAAGCTTAAAACGACAGATTTAACAACAAAATTTAAACATGGGCTCCCAAATAATGAGTGGGATGGAAAAATCAAAGCTGGAGACAGCTCTGGTTAAAAGTAAGCTTCATTATCATGATTTCTCACCCTTGTCGTGCAGGGTAGAGACAAGGCTGTCGAAGTCGGCCATCGTCCCGAACGCAGGGTCCACATCGGTGAAGTTGGAGGCGCTGTAGACCGCGCTGATCTGAAGTGACTTTACATTCAGATCAGTCAGGTAGTCCGCCTTCTCCTCAATTCCTTAAGGGCAAAAGAAATAAAACTGTTATTTACGAAGAAGTCTCCTTAAATAATTCTCTTTTCAACATAAGATAGTAGGCAAAAATTCATTGCAGTTGTTTGTAGTTATCTCTGCAAGCTGTATCTCCTGTTACTTCCATCAAAATACTTTCAAGAAAAAACATATCCTGCAGCTCAGGATAATATTGTTAATGCCATTCTCCATATGGTACAGAATCTGATGTTATTTTCATCTCCCCAACAAGTGAGGAATGCATTGCACTTGTGCTATGGTATATCTATCTGTTAATAAGGTAATCTACAGAAATGTAATCTAGCCGTTTTACAGAATCTTTACAAGGGCATCATGATCTTAACATATGACTGGAGAGTGCTGCATATTTAGATGAGTAGCAGTGTTTAGCTGAAGACAACTTACCACACCCACTAAATAAAGCACTTATTCAAAACTTACCCAAGCTCAATCAAAACTCACATGACTCCAAGCCATTAGATCTTGTTGGCAAATGCAAATGCCCAAGCATTGTTTTCTGTCCATTTTACATGATCTAGTCACCAGCTGGCCATATGACCTAAACTGGTGACTGAAAACACACAACACCCAACCGTCGTCTCTGCGGCTAGGCTCAGACTTGTTTTGGGCACATTTCTAGGAATTTTTGTCGGGCTTTCTTTTGTGCCAGGGCAGCCAGGGTTTCTTTTTCTGTCACCCAGGCTATAAAAAAAAACATAACAAAGTACAAAGCCCGGCAAAAGCGGTTAAAAGGGGAGCAAAAACCCAACCGGAGCCTAACCTCTGCTTGGAGAGTGGCCCGGGGGTGTGGGAATCTGTACACATCTGTCCGGTCCATCCGGCTGACGCAATCTGCGGCCAACACACCACAAACTTGCAGGAAACCGGACATATACTTTCAGCTCCTACCCGCAAAACAAAACCCCTCCGTTTTCCATAAAGCTTGCCCTATTGACTTTTTTGTTGCTTACTTCATATTCCCCAGTCGTACGTTAGAAAACGTGTCCCAAATGCTAATTTAAGATGTAAATTTAAGGGTAATTATTTGCAGGCTGCCTGCAGCAGAAATTCCGCACTGGGGCCAAAACTGGGGGTTCCAACGTCAACAGGGCGGGCCTATCATCTTGCAAAATAATATAATTTCAAGCAGCTAGAATAAAACCTACACAGAAATTATTCGTCTTCGTAGAAGAATGAAGACGTAATCGTTATGAGAATGAAAAGGAAGAGTTTATAAAGTGATCCCTTTGCTGGCAAAAGGGGAGAAAACGAAGTTTGGTCACCTCAGGCAAAAATTTTAGCCCTCGCACGGGCCGGGGGGAAAACATCCTTACAGCGGGCTGACTGTTCTGGCCGACTATTTACCAAACTTTTGCCGATTTTTTCCCTCTCCATACCCCCTAGACAAAGCCTGTTAGATGCTAGAGTACACATACCCTTCAGATCTCCGACACCGTTCCCGTCCGAGTCCTTGAATGAGCGGGTGAAGACGCGCAGGAAGCCGCCGTGCTCCCACCACTCCAGCTCGGGGCGCGGCGCGCACCGCGGGGCCGTCACGATGATCACGATGGCGCCAACCAGCATGGCGATCCAGGCCAGCCAGAACAGCACCAGCAGCGTCCAGCGGAGGTACACCCAGAACGGCTCCGAGGACACCTTCAGGAGCTCCTCCTTCCCCATCCCGGCGAACGGCGCCAGCTTGGGCTCCACCTCGTCGGCCTCCAGCCCGCCATCGGCCGCCTTGCCGTCCTCGGGACTCCCGTTCTCCGGCTTGTTCAGCTTCTCGGCCGCGCCCTGCTCAGCCTTGTCCAGGTCGTTTGCGCTCATGGTGAAGAAATCGAGATAAAATACACCTTATTTTGACCAAAAAGCACCTTTGCTGACCAAAAAGTACACCCTTTTTGACCCAAAAGTGGCGCGCACCTCTCCCAACTTTGTCTGCCTCCAAATGAATAAATCCTAGGGCGGGTGATGTCAGTCACGTGATCTTCATTAAGACTCATTCCCAGGATCACGATAATGGTGCCGTGCGCTATATTGACTACTAAGCGATTTCTAAACGCCAAACACACGCTATATGCGGCTAGATAGTTCATATGTATCTCAAAGGCCTGTAAATGTTTTAATAATTCGTGTTTTATGAGAGATTTGGTTGTCATACTTTTTCACCACCCTGGGAGCAAGACGACCCCCTCGCCTCGTTCTGGCATTTGGCTTGTGGACTGCACTAAGGACCGCAGTGGGGAGGGCGAGCTGAGATTTCTACACGGTAAAATATATATTCTGTCAATATAACAGCATTGCAGTGGCAATATTTTATTTATTATACCTCTCCAGTTGACTCTCTGTGCCAAGTTTTAAGTGATATTCCTGTTTTTTCCCCCAGAGTGGTTACGAGTGGATTGCATCACATATCGGTGCATAGATCCGCCATGTCGAGCGGAGGGGTGTGTAAAAACTGCGGCTGTAGCGACATTGACTTTGACCAGGCCAGGGGGGATGCCGTCTGCACGGGCTGCGGGTCCGTCTTGGAGGACAACATCATCGTCTCAGAAGTCACCTTCGCCGAGTCTGGCGACAGGACGTCTGTCATCGGGCAGTTTGTGTCAGCCGACGGTAAGTGCTCGGATAAAAGGCATATTTGAGCTTTTGCGAGGGTGTTTCATAGCTTTATGTACGGCTAAAATTATATTAAAACAACAAGGATGTTGTAAAAGGTTGACAAATGAATTTGTGATGATATGGTCGAAGTGATTTGAGTGGGATTCGAACCATGATATTTTTGCCAAGATGGCGGAGGTTGGGTTTTACAGCCTTACCATGTGAGCCACGGGGCCGGCAGCTCATTTGCATATTGCAGGTAGAGGGTAGTTCGGGTGCAATGCCTAACTCTACACTACAGTGCGCTGTGCAATGTTCTGCTTCATGGTATACAGGCAATAGTAATCATTAGATAACAAATACCGAAGAGTAAAATTAGGCAAATCTATTTTCTTACTTGTCCAGTAATACCATTTGTCATGTTAATTGTTATCTGTAACATTATGTGCCATTTGTGGTTTGGTTCTTTGGGTGTGTATGTGTGGACAGCATTGTTAGTTTGTTTTACTGTGAACCACATTAGTCGTGTTAGTGTACAGCTTACGCTATAATCTTCTTCGTGGAGTCGAACATGAATTAAATACAAATACATACATACATACATGTTCATACTTGATTTTAACAATATGCAAATACAAATGATAAACTTTAAAACTTATATGTACAACCAAGGACGTTCTATCAACAACAATGAATGAAAAAAAAAAACATACTTATTGTAGTAAACAGGATGACCTGATAAGCTGTTGATGGATCCTTAATGATAAATATGATGAATATTTGTTAGGGGTTGGGGAGAATTGAAGGTGAAGTTTGATAATTTTTTTTTATAATGGGCCCCCTGGCATATGTCTTTGGGACTGCAGCAGAACTTCCAGTTTTGATGTCTCATGTTCTGAACATGCTATGGTCATGATTTTTGAGTGATAGATGGAAAAAAACCTCAGTTTAGATCTTGACATCCTGTCACAAGTTATTTTCAAGTACAAGAACAGGGCTGGTTGAGTTTTTCTGGGAGACAAAATCTGCAAGGGTAACCTTAGTAGTTGTATCCACTTGAATCTATTACAGCTGCAAGTCTCTTTTGTCCTGTTTGCAGCATGAGACTCAGTAGCTATGATACTTGTAATAGGTTTGGATACCAGGTAATCTCCAAGCAGATCCTATGGTGCCATAAGATAGTATCAAAGCTGGTCAAGAGTATAGCCGGCCAAAGGGAGTCAAATAGGAACCGGAGGGTGAGTTTGATACTATATATTATGCCACCATGGATCTGGTTGGAGATTAGATACCAGGCTCTTATGGTATGACTGTGAGAGAAAGTTCCATAATGGTTGCCTGTGTTCCCAGATGGCAAGGGAAACGCTGGCATGGTGCGAGGGTTCCACCATGGGTTCGGAAAGGAGTCCAGAGCGATCACGTTACAGAATGGTAAGTCACATAATTCTCATGTCTTCTGCTTCCTAACCCCGTAAGCATTACAAATTTGATGGGAAATGGTTGCTTCAGCAGGTAGAGTCTTTCTGATCCAATGATTTTTCTTAACAAATAGCTAGGGAACCAATTGATGTAAGGTTTGTTTGTTTGAACCTTTGTTTATTCCTGAAAGCTCCAATTGGCCGCTTTTAAATTTCATTGAGGTCATGAGGGAAGAGGCAAGGGTCAGACAAAGTATATACAGTACAGTTATTAGGTGCAGTGATGCTGTGTTAGATGTCCATCGCTCTACGGTGGCGTCTCAGATGCGATCGTAGCCCGAATGCCGAGGCGCATGTTCGTCTGCATATCGGGCACACGACGGCGGTGCTGGGGTTGGGTCTTCTCTCCTTTGCAGTGATGCTGGTGAAAGCAAAAAGGAAAACATTTTTATTATCATGTCCACCGCAGGTAAGAGGAAGATCACGCAGCTGGGGCACCAGCTGAAGCTGAACCAGCACTGCCTGGACACAGCCTTCAACTTCTTCAAGATGGCCGTCAACAAGAAGCTGACGCGGGGGCGCAAGACGAACCACGTGGTGGCGGCGTGCCTGTACCTGGTCTGCAGAACGGAGGGGACGCCCCGTATCCTTCAGGAAACACTACTGTAGTTTCCATGTAGATGTGTGACTCTGGCTGGCCTGCCCATGTCAGGTGCACAGTTTAGAGAGAATCACTTGTGTCCATGTTGTAGAACGGAGGGGAATCGGGAAGGAACTTCTGTTGTAGTTTCCACGTAGATGTGTAACTCCAGCTTGTTTGACACAGTCATTTCTATTTTCTAGTATTAACCTGGTTTCCATGATAGCCTGAGTAGAGACAGCCCCTTTTGTCCATGTAGAATTTAGCTGCTCAGAGCCCTCCAGATATAGAAGAACTTTATTGCACGACAATTGTACTTGGTACAATGTATGGCAATGACTATTACACAAAGTACAAAATAGGTGTATATATTGGACAGCCAAGGAAGTCTGTGTTACGCAGTCTTCCACTTCTAGTAATTGTCTGTGGAGCCGGGAGACTCTGACTGCTGTGAGCACGCTGCTGGCGTCTTTTAGTACGAGTTTGTTTCATTGAAGGATTCCCAATAAAGGCTTGACTCGCTGTGCTGTTAGCTACCCAATGCCAGTAGAGCAATCCAATCTGAATAAAATCCAGATAACAGTCTGTGTCTAGGAAAGAAGGTTGGAAGGCATTACATCTCAAGTTCCTCTTTAAAAAAATGAAGAATTATTACACTGGCTGTTGTCATTCTTTTCGATGCAGTTTGCAATTATTGCATATAACTCAAAATTTTGTGTCTGACAGATGTGAGAAAACTTCCCTTTCCTGAACTTTTTGGTGTTTATGATAAGATGACACAGGATCTAGACATTGACATTGGATTGATGCACGCTATATTACCTGGAATGGAGTCCCCCCATGATGGATAAGCCCTGCCCTGACTTGTGACACATAGTGATGGATAACTCCCATGGAGGCTTACTCTGCGCAATGACATCAAAGTGGCTTATTGCTGACGGAGCTGGATATACCGTGACTTTGATGTCAGGGCTATAAGATATGCTTCAATATTGCATGCACTACATTTTGGGTATGATGTCTGTGCATAAAAGCTGATTCGTCGATGTGAGCGATTCTGTGCCCGAAGATCTCTGTCTCCGCTGTCTCTTCCGGTCACGTCGGGACAAGGTACTCAATTTGTAGTTCATGCCAGGTCATACACGATTCTTCTCTGGTTTAGAAATTACAATATTATATTATATAAAACTGAGTCTGAGGGGAAGTCTGTACCTTGGTAAACACAGTTTCAGGGAGTGGATATGGTCAGATTCAAGTTTTCCACTTAGCACTTTGTTTTCATCTTATCCTCTTCCTAAATTTTTACTAAAATTTCTGAGAACACTCGGAAAATGAATTGATGACTAACAGCTTTTAGTTTAAGCCTTCTGGAAGATTAAGGTATCCTTATCAAGAATCTAAAAGTGATTTTCTGACCAAACAGTTTATTCCATACTCTCATGTTACACACTCATACACACAGAACACAGTGGACTACACCTTCTTAAGTCCAAGAATGCACAAATCAGATGTGTATGTCATTGTCCAAAAGCATCAGATTCCCTCCAAAGATATTATCTTGAGACCGAGACAAGATGGGAAAGTGTCTGCCCCGGGTTACTGGTGAGAGAGACGGGTATGGACCAGTTATTGATCCAGAGTGACGGCCAATGTCATCCCAACTATGATCAATACCCTCCAATTACCCGCCTGGCAGCGGCATTGTGCAGCGTTATTACTTAAGTGGTGGATAAAAAAGTCACCCCATCAAGTGGAATGAGCAAGATAAACTTTATTCATCTGAGGACTCTAACCAGCTGAAAAATATTTTTCCCTTAATGCCTATTGATGGAAAAGTTAGCAAACTTAAACCAAAGTATACAAATTTAGTTCCAAGCCAGTGTTTGGGTGTAGGGTATTGAAATGTGGTTGTAACATACTACTATTACATGCATATTTACACACTGATATTTGTGTGAAGGTCTGAAAAGTTTCCATCATATGTAGGAAAAGTTTGTCAAATGACAGTCACAGGCTCTTGCATAGAATCGACTAGGTTGCTTCTGTCTGTTTGAATGTAAGAACCAACAAATTACATTGATATGGCCTCAGGTAAGAGACACAAGCCCCCAGCTGGTAGGCTGTAAAACTTGAAACTGAGTGACGCGGACGTCCCCACAATTTATATACGTTAGACCAGCCGCACTGAAGTCATGAGTTATGATGGTATCTGCTGGAGACTCGATAAGCGATCGCGGCAATCAGATTAGCGTGAGAAATACGGGACCCCGGGCCCGGGGGCTCCTCTCACCATATGGTGCACCTTGGTACTGGGAACGACTAGTTCGGAAGTGTTCCTACATCAGCACAGTGTTTCCCTGTTCATGCTAGTGAAAACGCTGATGGGTCGTTAGCAATGTCGTTAGATTTGGATTCAGGCAACGATTTACGAGCTGCTTGTTTGTTTGTTTGAACCTTTGTTTATTCATGAAAGCTCAAATCGTCCTGCAAGCCGCTTGACAAGTTTAAGTATACAGGATTGAAGTCCTGATAAATCAATAAACATATACTATTCACAAGGAGCTATTATCAGATCCTTTGTCCTAATAAATGCTAGTAAACATAATAATGATAAATCCATGATGGCTCAAAGCTGTGGGATCGATCATGTTGGAAACACTTTGTGACAAAGATTTTTCATCTAAAAGTAAAACACTCCATATGAATGATGAGACCGCTGTGGATGGTACCATATTCCAGCGGGGTGTACTAATCAATGCGAGTGGAAACCGGGGCATGCAGTCGTGGTACTTTGCCTGATTAGATTTGGAGGTGGGACCAGCGGGAGGCACTCATCACTTGATTAAATCTGGGCCCAGGGAAGCAGCCCACTGAAGAGGGTCTGCATGCTCTTTTACGTAAGGCGTATAGGCAACCTATTTTATTTCCTGTAATTCGTAGGGAAAACCATCTTATGTACGTAATTCGTAGCGAGGCGACCAAATTTAGCGTAATTGCCTTCTTTGATTTAGCGTAATACGTAGGAGGTTCTTCTGAATTCAGCGTAAATCGTTGTCGGGACCCCCCATGCAGACCCTCACTGAAGTGTTCCCAGGGAAACAGTTTGCCCGCTGGAGTTTTCCCAGGCTTTCAGGCATATTTGTTTCCCGATGCTGAGTTGCTAACAATAGTAACATCCCCTTTAATCTCTCCCAGTGCACCTGACTGTCAGTACCTCATGTGCTACACATAACTCACTCTAAAATCCACAGTGTCTTAGGTAGCTTTGAAAATTCAATTCTTATCCACTTTACACAACGATATGGGGTTGTCATATCACAGGGGTTAAATAAAAAATAAATGAAATGGGTTTCAAGGTTTTTGCATCACTGAAAGCAGCAATTCTGGTAGAATTTGAATGTTGACTTGTATAGTGGAGTAAAAAAAATATCACAGCATTTCACCTGAAATGTTAGGAAGTATCGTATCCAGTTGTTGATCTTGAATTATCTATAGATATTGATATAGCATCACAGATGGATCTCATCATCATCATCATCATCATCGGCATTCGCTCGTGACCGAGCATTGAAGTTCATGTCAGGCAAACCTCAGTTGCTGCTTGTGGGTGACATTGTCTCATGTGGCTACTCAAGCCCAGGGTAGTACGGAAGAGTCTGGAACACTTTGTGCAGGGGTGGGTGGTGAGTGAGGAAGGAGGAGTCTCTCTTTACATTGCTGTCTCTGAGTCTCTGCTTCAGTCTGCGTCAAAGCTGCTCCATATATGCTCTATCTGTACCCTGAATGATGGTACGTCTCTACTCAGTGCGGTTCTAAGCGAGAGTATCCCAGTTATGTTGGAGCTCCCAGGATTTATGTTGTTGTACAGTAAATATATGTTAGCAGATTATTGGATATATGATGCAAGGTCTTGGCCTTTTGAGTTGTCCCCTATGGGAAGGTATGCTGGTTCCCAGAGTTTGCATATTTCAGTGTTTTCCAACAAATTTTCTTTAATTCTGCAATTTCCTCAGACCTGCTGCTGGATTTCAGTGACATCTTACAGGTGCGTCATTTTGTTTCAAATATCTAAAAAGAATGTGACTTGTCTTGCACAAGAACATAATTTGCATAATGATTTGCATAATTGTATAACCATCCTTCAGTTTAACACACCAGCATTGCAGGCACACAATTTTGCAGCAGCTGGTTAAATCACACTGAATGACCTATCACACCTGACTTTCGCATACTTTGTGGCAACGACTTCCACTCTGTGATGGTGGTAACCAAAAAAATGTGAACACATCAATCTTGAGTTAATAACATTGGTGCTTGAAAGCATGACTATTTCACTATGCATACTTTTGTCTGCCAAACGCTATTCCTGCATTTTGAGGGGTAAATTTTGGTTCAATGGCATCTGTTTTAGTTAATAAATTTCAGCTCACAGAGGACGGAATGGGCAAAATATTTTTCCATCCCCAGCAGCAAAATTCTGTGAAAGGACGGAAAAAACGGATGCTTGCTAGATCCCTGGTGTGTCCTGTGTTAATAAATCTGTATATACTATGTTACAGGTGAATGTGTCTGTTACAGGTGAATCTGTCTGTGTTATAGGTAAATGTTACAGGTGAATGTGTCTGTGTTACAGGTGAATGTTTGTTACAGGTGAATGTGTCTGTGTTCCAGGTGAAGATGTTTATGTTATACTTATAGGTGAATGTGTCTGTTACAGGTGAATGTGTCTGTTACAGGTGAATGTGTCTGTTACAGGTGAATGTGTCTGTTACAGGTGAATGTGTCTGTGTTATAGGTGAATGTTACAGGTGAATGTTTATGTTACAGTTGATTGTTACAGGTGAATGTGTCTGTTACAGGTGAATGTGTCTGTGTTATAGGTGAATGTTACAGGTGAATGTTTATGTTACAGGTGATTGTTACAGGTGAATGTTTATGTTCCAGGTGAATGTGTACGTCCTGGGGAAGCTGTACCTGAAGCTAGCCCAGGAGCTCTGCATCAACGTTCCCGCTATCGGTAGGTCATGCAGGGTTCAACTTCAACAACATCAAACCATTGATGACATTTATCATCTTTCTCCCAACCTGTGCCATGTCACAGATAGGTCAGAAAAAGGTAAAGATATGACAGTCTTCCTGTGTGGAGGTGAAAAATGGTGCTTTTTCTATATTGACTGATAGTGGAATTGCCTTTAATTTAATACAAGAATCAGAGGAAGAATATGTGTTTGTGAATAGCTAATTGTGGGCCCAAAGACATGAATGGACAAAGTCAGAATGTGGCTTGACCACAGTTACACAAAGGTCACTCTTGCTAGTGTCTGAGGCATACAGAGGACTGAAAACCACATTTTTCACACATCTGGTTTGCAAAAAGGCTTGGAATTTGTATAGAGCAGTTTTTCATATTTCAGAGTTAAGCTTGTTCCAGTTGAATGGGACTCCTGAAAGGAAATCTTTATGCTCCATTTATCTTTGTCTTCACCCGAAATGGAGACTTTATTACCTTTAAGCAGCAGTTTGTCTCCATCGAACTGCGTCTAATTTCTCCCCCAGGCTGAACATGACGTGTTTACGGGCTCTTAATTGACATTAGTGCCTGAAATGGTGTGCGGACAATGCTTTTGTGGATCGCATCAAGACCAGGGTTTTCCACAGTGTGTCCCCTTTTCTGTCATGTTCTGTAATCTTGTCGCCAACGTCAAGAAGAAAATTATGGCCTTCCTTTCCTCTTACCAAACTTATGTTTCATTGTCATTGTGGGAAGTCAAATCACCAGGAGGTGACAATGGGTTTACTGATTATCTCCATGAAAAATGGAGATACTGATTTGGGTGTGTCTGTCTATGTGTTTGTGTGTCCGGATTTTAGTAGTCAACATAACTCAAGAATCTCTTGATGTATTATGATGATATTTGGTATGTGGGTAGGTGTTGGGAAGACAAAGGTCAGGGTTGATTTTGGGTCTCCTAGTATATGGCCTTGGTACTGCAGCAGAACTTTCATTTTTTTGTATCTTTTGACCTGGACATGCTATGGTCTTGATTTTTTAGTGGTAGATAGTTTGTGATATATGTTTTGGCCTCCTAGCAGCTTGCGCTGGAACTGCAGGGGCTATTTTAAAATTCTGTGCCAGGAGAGAAAACCCTGATCAGTGGCAGTCTGCTTGGACTAAATCAAGTCAGTAAACTACATAAATCTTATTCTTACACCTTAAACTCCCATGGGGATATTTATATTTTTTACTGAGGGATAAATCTCTAGCAGAGCAAAGGATGTTCCTGTGAGATAGCGTGGACATCCATGTAGTCAATATGTATATACAAGTTACAATATGTACTATGTAGCATGAAATATACAACGTGCACATGACATCAATTTTCAACTGTTGCTGCCATAATTGTGTTCAACACCAAATACATACATCATCATGTGTGGTTAGAAAGGAGAGGTACATGACTTGGACCGTATTTCATCCTCAGTTAGAGCACCGTACAAACCACTAGTGCCGGTAGCTTGTAGCGATTGATTGGTCTCCGCATCGCTGACACAGATGATGCACGTCCCCACTGATAGCATCTCTGGTGCCGCTTCCCTCCCCAGCAGGGACTGATTCATTAAACACTTCGCCTTGAACTCGTCAACACAAATCATCCAGGAACTTAGCTCTTCCTGCAAGATGTGCTCAGGGGGTGCCAACGCCTCCTCACAGCTAATCTCCAAGCCAGGGCTCGAAATACACTTTTCAGTCAACTTGCACCAGTGCAAGTTAAAGGACAGCATCAGAAAATTTTCAATTCTTTATTTTCCAGTATTTTACTCATTAAAAAGTTGATGTACGTCAATTTTTACATTGATCCGCCTAATATGACCCTGTAGACACGTTTGAACTTCGCGCTCTCCTCCTCTCCCCGCCGCGCTGGCCGATGACGTAATGGCCTCGTTCTGATCGTCTGAGATTGTATGACGTCACGGATCCGAAACTTCTAGCCAGCCATTTTGCTCGGTGAACCTCGGTCCTCTCAGCGGTAAATAATCACCCCGCCATTCTGGAGTTCAGTTTGTCGTCATTGAAAATTACTTTCGTGGACCTGTAAGTCGCATTGTGAGCTGTCTACGAAGCCATAGTCCCCGGGAGACTGAACATGAATAAGCTTGCCTGCGTGTGAACCGCGCGGCGACGGAACGAAATCAAAACAATGGTGGTGGGGGAGGTTCACGCACCGTGCCATTCTGGACTATTACAAGAGCGAGTACGGGTCAGTTCTTACCTTCTCCTTTCCGGACAGCACAGCGATAATTACACGTAAGCTTCCACGAATTTTGGTTGAATCACAATTGTCCAACTGGCAGGGACATTAAAAAAAATCATTCTCTGACAACATACCCTTGATCGCTACATATCGAACGATCCCCCTTCCGCGCCGAAACATACATACAGCATTGTTGTTTTTACATACAACACAGGCCGGCATTGTGAATGGCGCGAAATGTCGGCTTCGTTTCAGAGTCCGTGATTTGTTTTGAATGAACCCCCAGCAATCTCCGCCAAAGCTACATGATTGAAAAACCGACCAGTCCAGATAATTTACCCGAGAAACAGAAAATAAAGTGAGAGGCGAGGCGTAACTCGCACGATCTGTACAAGTTGCGGTGCTATCTGTTTCGGCGCGAAAAGGGGGTTGTTCGATATGTAGCGATCAAGGGTATGTTGTCAGTAGAACAAACGAGGTCTACAACTGTGAATTCAACCAAAATTCGTGGAAGCTTACGTGTAATTATCACTGTGCTGTTCGGAAAGGAGAAGGTAAGAACTGACCCGAACTCGCTCTTGTAATAGTCCAGAATGGCACGGTGCGTGAACCTCCCCCAAAACCATTGTTTTGATTTCGTCCCGTCGCCGCGCGGTTCACCCGCTGCAGACAAGCTAATTCATGTTCAGTCTCCCGGGGACTATGGCTTCGTAGACAGCTCACAACGCGACTTACAGGTCCACGAAGTTAATTGTCAACAACAACGGACTGGCTTCCAGAATGGCGGTGTGATTTCCCGCCGAAGGGACCGAGGTTCACCGAGCAAAATGGCTGGCATGGCCAGAAGTTTCAATTCTGATTTGTGACGTCAGCGCGCAGGCAATCAGAACGAGCCATTACGTCATCGGCCAGCGCGGCGGGAGAGGGGAGGAGAGCGCGAAGTTCAAACGTGTCTACAGGGTCATATTGGGCGGATTAATGTAAAAATTGACGTAAATCAACTTTTTAATGAGTAAACTACTGGAAAATAATAAATTGAAGATTTTCTGATGCTTTCCTTTAAGCCAAAGGTAACTTGCACCAAAAGAAACTTACTTGCACAACCCAAAATAGTGAACTGTTAACCCTTTATTCTTCTTCTGAAAATTTGCAAATATATGGGGATACATAAAGACCACATGTTTGGATATTTGTTTTCCAAAGCGTATTTTATTTTGGATTTCAAATTGTACAACAAATGTGAATTTAGGCTTAATTTAAGACAATTCAATGTCTACAACTTGATAAGATCAATAGATTTCTTCTGGACTCTTCGAGTGACTTCCATCACTATTCTTAACCATCGCTAGAACAACTCAATACAAACACATATAACTGGAAAATCCAGTTGATCATATCAAAGTCACTAAATTGTATGCAAAATGTATTTACTCATATGCAAATCAAGGTAAGACAACACCATAGGAATTATTAGCATTATAGAGATGGAATTGTCTTCAAATTTTGTTTACCTGGATGTCTAACCAAGTTTAGAAATAACAAATTTAGGCTATTTTTTTATTCAGTGTTGTTTTCTTTTACCTTTCAATGGCAGACAATATTCTTGGTGTGTGTAAGCTTTTTCTAAAGTCAGGTATTAGTGGATAAAAGTAACTTGCACTGGTGCAAGTTTGGTCCAAACTTACTTGCACCACACCAATTTTACATGCACAAACTTGCATATGCATGTGGTATTTCGAGCCCTGCAAGCAGATCTTGTGGTGGTTTAAGAAAGTATCATAAGCTGGGGAAGGAGTTTAGCCAGCAGAGGACATTTCATTTCCACCGTAAGATCTGCTTGGAGATTACCTCACAGCAGGGAGAAACTCCCTCAGCATCTTAAGCAAATCACCAAGAAGTGGTTTCCTGGAGAGCCTGGTCGTTCATCATATTGTGAAATGAGTCTTCTGAGTGGTGTGTTTTTTGAGCTGTTGCTGCATTGTAGTTTTTGTACCAATGAAAGTGAAAGTGTTCCTAGGCAATGAAAGTGTTCCTAGCTAATGGAAGTGTTCCTGTCCAGTGAAAGTGTTCCTTAAAATGTTCCTATCCAGTGAAAGTGTCCCTTGTCAGTGAAAGTCTTTCTAGTCAGTGAAAGTGTTGCTGAAAATATTCCTAGCCATTCAAAGTGTCCCTAGCAAGTGAAAGTGTTTCTAGGCAGTGAAAGTGTTCCTAGCCAGTGAAAGCATTCATAGCCAGTGAAAGTGTTCCTAGCCAGTGAAAGCATCCGTAGCCAGTGAAAGTGTCCCTAGCCAGTGAAAGTGTTCCTAGGCAGTGAAAGTGTTCCTAGCCAGTGAAAGCATCTGTAGCCAGTGAAAGTGTTCCTAGCCAGTGAAAGCATTGGTAGCCAGTGAAAGCATTCCTAGCCAGTGAAAGCATCCATAGCCAGTGAAAGTGTTCCTAGGCAGTGAAAGTGTTCCTAGCCAGTGAAAGTGTTCCTAGCCAGTGAAAGCATCCATAGCCAGTGAAAGTGTTCCTAGCCAGTGAAAGTGTTCCTAGCCAGTGAAAGTGTTCCTAGCCAGTGAAAGTGTTCCTAGCCAGTGAAAGTGTTCGTAGCCAGTGAAAGTGTTCGCAGCCAGTGAAAGTGTTATCAGATGTGTATATCAGGCCAGAAGTGAAAGCGATGGTATCAGATACAGGTCTGTATCAGTGAGAGTAGGGACGGCAGATGGTATCAGATACAGGTCTGTATCAGTGAGAGTGGGGACGGCAGATGGGAGCCAGTTTGGTGCTGATAAGGACCGAAGCATCAATAAAGCCGCTGGAAAATGGAATTACACAAAGCCTCCCTGTGTACGGAACCCTGGGCTTTCATAAATATGGAACATTCCAGTACTCAATCGTCATCCACTAGGGGTGGGTACAAAACTGTTTTTTTTCTCATTGGACCGGTCCAGAAAAAAGGGACCTGAAAAAATTTGGTGGACCGGATGTTGTTGCAGACCAATTTGAAAATGAACAGATTATATAATCAGGCATTCATACGTTTTGGGGCTTAGCAGTTGAGGCAAAAACAAGAGCGAAGCAGAGTAGAGTACATAGTTTTTTTCACCAATTTTTACAGTCAGAGGCAGGTAGTACCAGACCTACCTGACCTGGACCTGATCCTCTGGATCTGAACCGGACCGGGACCGGAATTTTCTGTACCGGTTCCCACCCCTGTCCTCCACTCCTTGGTACAGAGCCCACTACATACACTACAAAGGGAATACTAGACTCTTGAAAAATTATTGAAATTCAAAATTTCCATTTTGACCTATCAGAGTACACCAGGGATTTCCCTTTTTGATATGGTAAATTTCTCCAAAAATCATTGAACATATTTTTTGTTACACAGAAATAAAGGTGTAATAGTTGGGAAGTATGGCATTTACACATAAATAGAGGATTCCAAACAAACAAAAAATAGTCACATTCAGAATCGGAGCATAGCTCACCGTACACACAAAATGTGATCAGCGTTTCAACTACCAGGTTTCATTGTAGAACTTGTTATGAACTTAAGTTTCTAATTGCTAGCTAAGGTTCGCCCATGGTGGTTCAGGACCAACCAAAAAACAATTTGACAGTTAATTGGTGCTCCTATCTGGAACGGGAGACTTCGGAGGCTGGTTTTAGCTACTTGTATATTCTGCTTGTCAGTCAGAGGGTCAGGCTCAGATTAGCGTGGATATGAGGTGTGCCGCAATCGGCTACTGTAAAGAGACTTTTATAAGTTTGCAATGGTTTAATGTGCAGTTTTGGCAGTGACTGCAAAATAATCTACGTATTTGCCTTAAACAAGCCACATTTGTATGATGTATGCATTACTAAGTGCTCATTTCCTACTAACAAACCCATTAAAACCAATGAAGCTATTACTTTGTGTGAAACGGAAACCACCGCAGAAATTTTTGCTCTGTTCTGCCTGCCTATCCCCTTGTCTAAACTCAACATGTACAAACAATGCATTCTAGTGTCAAGTGTTAGACGTAACATTTCTGTCAATCCATAGGACCTTTGCTGAGTCACTTTCAAGTAGTTTCCGACTGGCCGTCAGTAAAAGGCATCAGTGTTTCCTTTACTATAGCGGTACGTGACTATCGTGTCATAGCAAACTCAATACCACTGCGAACACTCCATTTTCTCCTTATTGTGAAAGAGCAAACTTAGATGCATTTACAGTATCGCCCCGCCGTTGACCACAATCGACAACCCACCACCTAGGTACCAAAACGGCTCATTGGCTCTGTTATAGGGGCCCTAAACATCAGGAAACTGGCATGTAATGGGGATGGAGACGGTGAATGGTTGTTTTAAAGCCTTTACAGGCTCTAAATGGCACAAGGGCTGCTTCTAAACCTGCCACATTGGGACACATGTATCCATTACTGAAGTGCATATTTTGCCTTAAACCTGCCACATTTGTCTCACATTGGGGCAAAGTATCCATTGCTGAAGTGCATATTTGCCTTAAACTTGCCACATTTGTCTCACATTGGGCCAAAGTATCCATTACAGAAGTGCATATTTGCCTTAAACCTGCCACATTTGTCTCCTGTTCACAAGTATGGATTACTAAGTGCATGTATTTCCTATAAGACCCCACTAAAGTCCATTGAAGCTATTACTAGTGTGTGAGTGTATACCGCTACTTTGCCACAGGTCACGGCTGTCTGTGGCGTTTTGGTTTTACCTCGCCACATAAAACTCTTCCAGCTGAAAGGTGAGTGAACGGGCAATGCCTGATGTCATTTACAGCAGTGTGGGGAAGTTGGCTAGAAATGCAACCTGCATATGCTGGTTAGTGCAGGTAAAATTGGAGCTGTGCAGGTATTTCTGGTGTCTACCTGCACCTAACCTGCACTGGTCCATGAACTGGGTTTTATAGTATTATACATAAAAATCCTATAATGTAGGTGTATATGGAATTGTATTCAGCTGCATTGACTGTTACCACATATAGATTTATATAAAAGGAAAAAAATAGCAATGGTTCCTGAACAAATTTAGTATGATCCATACTTCCTAAATTCAGAGTGGTGCAGGTAAAATTTGTTTGGTGCAGGTATTATATGCAGAAAAAAGTATTTTGAGCCCTGAAACCCTTCCAGCTGAAAGGTGAGTGTACGGGCAGTGCCTGATGGTATTTACAGCAGTGTGGGGAAGTGTGCAATGCCAAGGGTCCGTCTGCTGCACCAATCAGCACCATTACAACATGACGAATGACCGTGGTTTGGGAAAGGGCTAACTTCCCCGGCTCGTTTTCCCATTTGTGGGACTTCACAGTCTGTCACATTTCCGGACTGTAGTTGGCAGGCGGTACTAGTTACTTCTACAGTGCTCTAAACTGAATATGAAGTGGGGTCCCTAGTTAGGTACATGTACCTTTCTTTTCATCACACACTGGTGTATTCTGTGTTTGGTAGCCCATTCACTGGTATTGTATTCCCATAAAAATTGATTCCATGTGCAAACTGCACATTTTATGTTACACGGATGTCCACTTTATCTCAGATGAATCATGAACATGTAAATATGTGTAGTTTACTGACACAATGTATTCACTTTTCACTGATGAAGTTTAGAATGGTGTTTGACAAAGTTATAGCCCTTTTGGATCTGAAGAATTCAGAGCTCACATGTAGACTTTCACACTGAAGTTTTCCACAGCTGTGAAAGGTTCAAAGTCTCTACCAGACCCTGGCCTGATGAATAGTAATAGCGGACTATGGCCAAGTTGGGAATAAAAGCCTAGTAGGAGTTACTGTAATTGTCCGGAGTGAACTGACAGGCAGATATCTGTATCTATATAGCCGGTATAACCGCCCTTCAGCGTAACACGCCAGCTATATAGATAGCTGGATTGACTGCAAAAGGCTGACTAAAATCCCATAGCAACTTGTTTGTCCCCATATGGCCAAATTCTTCTGCCATCCAGCCGACACATCTGCTTGGAGACTAGTGAAAGGTAACCAGTTCAGTGAATCTGACAGACCAGTGTCAGGTCTAATATCACCTACATGTATACCTTCATTTGTTGTCTACAGACATGTACATGTAGCTTGTTTTGTATTTTCTAGTTGCAGATTTTACTTTCAAAGGAAAAAAATGTCCACAAAGACACATCCATACTTATAGATCTGCTTGGAGATAAGTTATCATATGAATCTGGCCAGTAAAAAAACTCTCCCCCCCCAAGTTTTGATTGGTCTGGTGGCCCCAGAGGCAGGTGTGTGTTGACAGAAGTGGTGTCCGACTGTGGATTCCGTGCTCAGACTGGGTCTTCCTGTGGGACTGGGCTGGGGGAAAGGAATTTCTAGCCTGATTAAATCTCGCTTATAGCAGCCTGCCCAACATCCGCCGGCCTCCTCAGGGAGGGGCCAGTTACAGCCCGGGACAGCAGAGTTTGTGTTACGCAGACTATGGAATTTCCAGTTAGAAGTAAGCCTGATCTCAATGATATCTATGGTGCAGATTATCAAGGTCTAACTCGGGGCCTGCTGTAGCATTTTCTTGTGGGGATGTTGGCCCTGAAGCCGAGTCTGACATCCAGGCTAAGTCAGAAGGGGCTTCTGCCACAGAGACCTGAGATCACTCATGCCCTTTTCTGTCCAAACAACTTTGTTTCATACCAGTTTGATTGGACCAAACAGCTAAACAAAAAAATGACTTTTTGGCTTCTGTAGAAGTTTGTATTTTGTTCTTTTGCAACCTAACATTAAAGCATTATCCAAAGTTGCTTTCAATTGATGATATATCCCAGGTACCTGGGTGCCATCCTTGTTAGTTTGCCAGGGCTCCCATACCTGTAGCCTTACAAACAAGTAAGACAGTGAGTATAGTGGCTCCAGTATTGCTGCGGTCACATTACCAAACCGAGGCCTGGCCAGGATGTTCAAGGAAACAAAAGATAAAAGTGTTTATCAAGTAATATACACAATTATGCGTTCTTAGTGCTCTATATCATACTCTTTGTTCCCAAAATCTGCCTGGCCGGGTCACTGTTTGGACATGTGAGGGTAACATAAGCTAAGATGGATGCATGACTCCCAGGCTTGGAGATAGAGGAGCAAAGGTTAAGTTGTAAAGCTGCTGTCCAAAGCTAAACACTCCCACCAGGCCTTAACAGAAACTGCTCAGGCCTTATAATTAGCTGTCTGGGAATTTACAGGCCTGAACTCTGCATACTGTTATGGGAGTTCCCTTCACGGGACTGATACCCGATACCTGCCCTGGCCTGATGTACAGGTCAAGCCGAATACTAGGGTCAGGTTACTGTCGATATACTGAGAGTGCATGTGCACTTTTGTGCACGCAGATTTTTAGCTGTGCACATAATTTATTCCTGCACCTATAGATATTTGTTCATATTAGGTTTATGTACAATGTACTATTGTACTTTGTTACACACTGTCTACATTTCAGTATCAGAAAAAAAAAGAAAACCTTTTTGTACTTCTTGTTTAGATTAGAATTTTGAAGTTAGTTTGCAAATTTGGGTTTAAATAATCTATCTTTAAAGGCAACTACATTTTAGGTACACTTCAAATGTGCACCTCGCCTATTCCCCAAAATGAGTTTGGAATCCCAACTGTGGTACAACTGAGCTGGAACACCTCAGAAGACAACCTGAAAGCTCACAAGTAACACAAGAGGCAGCTTATCATGGACAACATGTGTCATTCTTGTTTTTAGACATTCCTTCCCCATATTCAGCTTTTATTTAAGTGTTAACAGAAAAATTTGTGATTCACAATTCAAAAGCTACTCAAACAACTGGATATATTTTGCAAATGGTCAGGTGTTTCAGACAACAGCCACTATCTTCTGATGAATAGACTGCAAAATAATGACTGAAATCCCATAGCAACTTATATATACACACATACACACATCCATCACATGTATCTGACCAGGAAGACAGCAAATGCTGTCTGAAACATCCACATGACCGTTTACAACATCTATCCAGTTGCTTGAGCATCTTTTGCATCGTGTATCTCATTACGTCTAACCTTTATCAACGTAGCCCAATCTTAGATGACAGTATTTTTTCTTTCTTGTGTCAAGTACTGTAAGGTACAAAGATATCAATAATATTATGATGTATAATATTATATACATGTATTACAGTTCACTTCAGCAGATACAAAAGGAATGTTTCAAAACTTGTCAAAAAGTCTGTTGTTCTTCTACTCTATACACAGCTAACTATTTACTTTTTTTTACAAGTTTAAATATAAAGCACAAATTGTCTCAGTCAACCTGTACTGCAAGTTGTTGTCCAAGCAATGATTGAAAATAGGCAATACTACTTACATATCATTTATTAAGACAGAAGCAATATATTGTTATTTGTTATTATGTCTACCTAGAAGGAATTAAAGTCTTGAATGGGCACTTATCTCAACGCTATGTCTTACTCTCCAAGCAGAGGTTAGGCCACGGCTTGGACATTTTTCTAGGCGCTTTTGTCGGGTTGTCTTCTTTTTGTTTGTCAGTACAGTCAAATGGCACAAAAGAAACCCTGACAAAAAAGAAAGCCCGCATAAAAAGATGTCCAAAACCAGCCGGAGCCTAACCTCTGCTTGGGGAGCAGCTATGTGTCAATCCTGTGTCAATCTAATCTCCAAGCAGATCCTACGGCGCCATAAGATAGTTTCAAAACTGGCCAAGGAGTGAAGCCAGCTAAGGGAGTCAAACGGGCACCGGAGTTTGATACTATACATTACGCACCGTGGATCTGGTTGGAGATTAGTGTCAATCAGCCAATTAGGCGTAGAAAATGAGTTCTGGGATCTGTCCCCCTTGTACTCCCGTCCCATTGGTGCTCTCGGACGAGCACTGGAACTGGAATGTGACGCTGCCCAGCGTGATCTCGCTGACGCCCTCCTGACCGAAGTAGCTCAGCTCTGCCCCGTCCAGGATCGCGCTCGCCGTGTAGAACGTGTCCGGGTCGATCTGAACCGGGTGTTTGAACCACACCGGGAACGTGTTGCTCGAACCGTCCGAGAAAAACTTCACCGTGTTCTCCGCCAGCACCTTCCCGGATTGCTTGATCTCTATTTTGACCGTGTAGTCCGCGGCGCCGGAGCTCGAGCCGTACAGCCCGAATCCGGCCATGAAGATCCGCTTGTCCACGGCGAACTGTATGCTGTCGCAGCGTCCCCGGTACCGCCACTGGTTACTGCGGTAGGCGGAGGACTGGAACCGGTGACACCGCTCCGGCTTCATGCCGGTCCGAGGCACTAGGGGGAAGTCCAGCACGGGCTTGTTCCTGGCCGTGTAGTAGAGGAAGATGTCCGCGGTCTCCTGTAACGTGAGGATGCCGGACTGAGCGGCGCCGTTGGCATACTCCTCCAGGCTCATGGCCGGCACGCGGATCAGGTACAGCGCCCGCCCCAGCACGCGGCGCTTGTTGTTCGCGTTCGCCTGCAGGTTCTGTCTCCTGCACTCCGCCTCCGCCCACCGCGCGGCCGCGTCGAATATCACGATCTCCTTGGCGTTCAGACTCTCCCTGCCGAGCACGGTCTCCAGAGTCTCGTAGTCGATCTCCGTGAAGCCCTCGGAGTTGAGGGCCAGCTCGGCCTGCGCGTCGATGACCTGCCAACACCTAGAGCAATAGAGAGGGTACAAAGAAAACCTTGTTGTCGTATATTACGGTATAATTCTTGGTCGCAGTTTTTTTAGGTACAGCATGACTTTGAAACAATTGTCATTTCCAGCTCTATGCAAAGGATGACATGAAATGTGTACTAAGGTTGCTAACACTTTGTTCAGCTACACGACTTTCTTGAAAACTGTGATGTGTGTCTCCATGGCAAGAATCTCAGGTCAAAATAATATATGGCCTCCTTTGGCCTAAATACCAGATACCGCAATTCAAATGTAGAACCACTAGATATCGTAAGACTACCATTCCTTTTAAACTGGATGTCCTACTCGATGACAAAGTATTAGCGCTACTGTATGTTGTGTCTAGTAACGAGTGAGATCGCGTGGCACAATTGGCAGCGCGTTAGGCTCAAACCCAAAAGGTCCTGAGTTCGAACCCCGCCATGTCATCGATCTTGCGCCATTGGGAAAGGCACTTTACACCACTTTCCTCACTTCGCTAAAGTGAAAAATGAGTATATAGGCTACAAAATCATCAGCAAGTTGAAGTTGGTAGCCTCAAACGAAAGAAGAAGAAGTCGAGTAAACCATTCAATCACCTCTGCATGAGCTCGGGCTCCTCGAACAGCCGGCTCTGGGACAGGAGGACGCAGGCGTTCCGCGCACTCAGGCTGGTCTCCAGGAAGGTGACGCAGGCCTTGGCCAGGTGCGGCACGATGTACTTCTTGGCAGAGTAGAGCGTGGCCAGGACCGTGTCCGGCTCCAGGTCGATCTCATCACAGTAGAGATACCTGCAACAAAATGGAATAAGAAGACAAAAAGTGGTGTATTAATATTTCCGTGTTTCTGTGTTATTTTTGCCTTTGTTTACTCACCGACATGTATTACATGCATGATTGACAAAATAATAACAAGTTAACAACACTTACAGTTCACAACTGATGGACACATGCATACATGATTAGGGGAGGGAGGTAAATTAACACCAAAGATACAGATCTGGAAATTCACTTGCACCATAAAGCAAAGCCACTAGGAGACCCATAATAGACCTTGAGGTTTGACTTTTGTCTTTCAAGACCATCCCATACCACACGAATATAATCACAATCCATCTGCAGGTACTTAATTACTGACTACAAATACCTGGGAACATAAACATACAGACACACGGAAAACAATACTACACCAGTGCAACTCCATTTTTGCAGAGAAAAGAACAACACTATCCATGCCTACACAACACTGGTGAAACAGTGACTCACTTGAGCATGGCTAGGAAGGCTTGCGGCTCCACATCGGGGATCTCGATGTCAGCCTTGTTCTCCGCCAGTCCTCCGAAGAACATGGCGTAGAAGACGGTGCTTCCCGTGGCCAGCACGTACTTGTGTGCCGGGATCCGCTTGGCGGCTTTGGGCGGACCCACCAGGAAGTGGACGTCGCTCATCAGCTCGTTGTTGAACATGAGCGCGTTTCGCTCCCGCACGGAGGCCTTCAGACCTGGGGGAAGGGATGGACAGGATGATGTACAAAGGTTTCACTCGCTACGTGGAAACAGCATGAACTGAAGATTTGGAAAAGAGGACAAGATATCACAACTAGAAGTTCTACTGCAGTACCACAGAAAGTCGCTTGAAGCCCTTCAAATTTGACCTCTGTTTTCCTGCCCACGTAACAAATATAATAACTTTTTAAGGATTCACCAATGGCTTTTCAAGATATGGTATCAACACACACCACACGCACACACAAGTGTGTGTGTGTGCAGTGGTCACTGTGCACACACACACACATGGCACCTAAAACACAACCTTCTTGCAAAAGGCAAGAAAAACATGACAACTCTAGAGTCTCCAATGTAAGTGTGCTGTGAAAATATGTTATCTTTTGTCAATGTTCCTGTTACCTTCTCGCCATTGAATTTGGACTATTTTCACAACACACAAACGGTTACAGAGCACCTGGAGATGAGCACCTTGTGACCAGAAAAAAAACATTAAACAAGGACAACAACAACAGCAGCTTGTTACCCTGCCAGTTGGGCACGTCCGTGGTGACGGGAGGCGCCGGTGCCACCGCCGCGGCGCTGCTCTGCTTCTGGTGGAAGGTGGGCACCGCGGGCTCCTGCTGCTGCGCTCGGGCGGCCCTCACCTGCGCCGCCGCCGCCTGCTGCTGCTGCACCACCCCGGCAGGCTTTCCCGGGACCTGCTCGTTACTCTCTTCCCGCCTGTCGCCCATGTTGACTCTGAGGCAGTGCGAGAGAAGATGGATCACTTTCATGTTTCCTTCGGAACTACATCTACCCTACAATAAACCCCTGAGCTCGCATCATCCACCGATCAGCGAGCTCTCTGGTGAGGAAAACACATTTTTCCTGGACGGAACAGCGCTGTACTTTGGAGGGCGGGTTTAGAAATGCCTGCTAGAAAATGTCCGTACGAATTTTTGATATCCATATAGGGAGGTGGCTGCCGAAATTTCCGCCGTATCACACCGGCTTCGTGTGTCAACTCTTCGCTTCGCGGGAAGACGGAAAAATGGAACGAGTTTTTCGATACGGCAGCCCGTCTGTCAGATAAAAATTATGCCGACGTTACTACAGTACAAGAGGGGGTCGCCCCACCAAAACCCGGCGAATTTGCATTCATGTCGCGTCTTCACTCAGCTTGCCGTAAACGCTACGAGTTTCGCCCGGTTATCGCCCTGCTCCCATGCCGACAGTCCCGGAAAACTCCGGCTGTGTATCGGCTGGAGGTAAACTGGGTCTGCTGAGATAGAATCACACACATCGCTCTCAGAAACTTCAAGTATGACAAACTGACTACAGGCGCAGCTTCGCGTACCTACCAATTTTCTCGATTTCCCGACTTCCTGCGCCAAATCTCACCCACCCATGGGGACGAGTAGTATCTTCGCTAAGTTCAAAGTTAACAAGACTTGGTTAATTGATAGTTTCGGTGCTGTGGTACGTGGAATATTACCTAGAAGAATGTCCAGCTCCGAAAATGACTTGCCCCGGGCGCCATATTTGGCTTCCCGATCACTCCCATGATGCCACGCGTGGGTGGGACGTACCACTGGGGAAATGGGGTCAATGTTTACAAACAAAAAGTGGAGGGACAAAAAGTTTTGTAAAAAGTAAAACGAGTTTACTTAACTTTACATCACCGGTTACACCATCCGAAAAAATAAGAAACTCTTTGACCTGGTATGGATTTCATATGATGATGATGATGATGAATTACAATAAAATAAAATTTGAAGTTGAGAACTTTTGGTTAAAGTGTGATAAATGTTTTATTGTGTATTTCCCAGACCCATAACTTTGTAACTTGTGCCCAATACAAACTGAGCACCAAATCAATACAGACTGGTTTTACACATTTACATGCTAAAATAAAGAAATTATCATTCAAATACTAGATACACAAATACTAGCCTGTATCTGACACACTTTAAATTTCATTCATCTACTTGTGATACCATGTGAAAATTAAATCTGAATCTGAAAGGAGGAGAACGTTTTTTTGACAAAGGGAAAACCATAGCCTGACTAAAATCGCGCTCCTACCGGCCGGCCCTACAATTGCCGCCGCTCAAGGGGGAGGGGGTCATTAAACCCAGCCAGCGAGAGATTGTGTAAACAAAGGCTAGCGAAAAATACAGCTGTATATGGTCAGCTACAAACTTAACAAATAGAACTACAAAATATTCCTTAAAATCCAACTTGCAGAACAATACAGGCTTAAGTATGGAAAGCTCTGATACAATCAGGTGGGGACAACCATCGACTTTCAGTACATCTTTTCTAATGACAAAGCAAATTTTGTGTATATACAATTAAGGAAACCTTAGTAAAAGAAGTCTCAAAGTCCAGGGCAACTGTTCCCACATAATTCCGCATATAAAATTAGCTGCTGTCAGTTAATTTTGGTTGGTGAGGGCAGGTTGAATGTTGCTGGTTAAAGAAGACAGGTGGTTGCTTTGGAGGGGGTCTTTTATTTATTTATTTATTTATTGGTTTGGCTGCACCGAACACACAGCCAGGGCTGCCCAACTAGCCTATGGCTATTACAAAGGGCTAGGGGTCTTTACTATGTAAAAATGGATGGGACTGTTTCACAGTGTCCTCTGGCGGCAGGTGGTTGCTCAGAAAGGTTTCACTCTATTGACGTTCTTGTTCTTGTTTTGATACTTGGTAACACCCCTTAGTGTTGGGGCAATCCACCCAGGGCGCAGTACGGCTGTTTTATTGGCCGTGTTGTAACACCTCTTCCTTGAACTTAACGGGATTAGCTTGAAGGATGGTTGAGTATGGTAGATTATTCCAGATGATAGTGGTTGTTGGGAAGTATGAGTATTTGAGACAATCTTTATTGGTCTTGAGTTTGTGCTTGACGTATTTGATATCCATGTGTCTCCGCAGACCCGTGCCTGTACATTCACCGTTTCGCGCACAAGCTGGAGTTCGGGGAGCGGACCCACGAGGTGTCGATGACTGCCCTGCGCCTGGTGTCGCGGATGAAGCGGGACTGGATGCACGGCGGCAGGCGGCCCTCGGGGCTGTGCGGAGCAGGTACGTGTTTGTTTGTTTGTTTGCTTGAGGTGTCGATGACGGCGCTGCGTCTGGTGTCACGGATGAAGCGGGACTGGATGCACGGCGGCAGGCGGCCCTCGGGGCTGTGCGGAGCAGGTACGTGTTTGTTTGTTTGTTTGTTTGTTTGTTTGCTTGAGGTGTCGATGACGGCGCTTCGTCTGGTGTCGCGGATGAAGCGGGACTGGATGCACGGCGGCAGGCGGCCCTCGGGGCTCTGCGGAGCAGGTACGTGTTTGTTTGTTTGTTTGTTTGTTTGAGGTGTCGATGACGGCGCTGAGTCTTTTGTTGCGAATGAAACAGGACTGGATGCACGGCGGCAGGCGGCCCTCGGGGCTGTGCGGAGCAGGTACGTGTTTGTTTGTTTGTTTGTTTGTTTGTTTGCTTGAGGTGTCGATGACAGCCCTGCGCCTGGTGTCACGGATGAAGCGGGACTGGATGCATGGCGGCAGGCGGCCCTCGGGGCTGTGCGGAGCAGGTACGTGTTTGTTTGTTTGTTTGTTTGTTTGTTTGCTTGAGGTGTCGATGACGATGCTGCGTCTGGTGTCACGGATGAAGTGGGACTGGATGCACGGCGGCAGGCGGCCCTCTGGGCTGTGCGGAGCAGGTACGTGTTTGTTTGTTTGTTTGTTTGAGGTGTCGATGAGGGCGCTGCGTCTGGTGTCACGGATGAAGCGGGACTGGATGCACGGCGGCAGGCGGCCCTCGGGGCTGTGCGGAGCAGGTATGTGTTTGTTTGTTTGTTTGTTTGCACCTGCAGGAGAAAGTCCACATTCTTGTAAAACCACAGGTCGCGCCAATATGATATTTCAGTTCTCAAAACCATCGGGTCAATTGGAAAAAGAATTTCTATGTTGTCAAAAGATTTTGCATGGATAAGAAACTGTAAATGCATTTAAGTTGGTGGGGATTTAATTTCGCGGTAGCGAGAAAATAGAGTCTTTGTAGCGTCATAGACTGTAGTCACATACTATAATGGATAAATGTACGCGGTGGTTTTAAGTTCCCGCAAAAACTGCGAACATAAAACCACGGCAAACATTTCTGCATTTACAGTATTGTGTATGAGACCTTCCCCAGTCAATTTTCCAATTTTAGCCACA
>NC_049979.1:4004247-4057127 GCF_000003815.2 Branchiostoma floridae
GAAGATGGTACGTCCTCACCTGGAACCCCCTGCAGCAGAGTGGACTCTCCTAGTGTGGTGCCAGGCACAAGCTGCTCAGGTGAGAAAATGCCCTGTTGGTGACCCTCTTGGTGATGGATTGATTATTTTGTTGGTTAACTGTTTAATTGATTGATTGATTGATTGATTTGAAGGTTTTTTGATTGATTGATTGATTGATGGATGGATGTAGGGAGGTAGGGATAGAGGAAGTGAGGGGGGGAGGAAGTGAGGGAGGGAGGGATTTAGGCAGAGAGTGATTGATTGGTTGCTAAACATGATAACTAAAAAAACTTATGTCATTGCATGCATTCCTGGGACTTTTTACATTTTGGGAATGGTCCGGACTTATGATGAGTTCATATCCATAAGAATTAGAACATAGCTAGGCTGATCTTTTAAAGAACATCCATGGATGTTATATAGGTACATCCTATGGGGGACCTGTTTTTTTGGCTGTACAAATTTGCTGTTCTGTTACCAGGAAACCCCCCTGAACAGAAGCATTCAGAACAGCAGCATTCGGAACAGCAGCTACCTCAGGAACAGCAGCTATCAGAGGAGGAGGTGATGGGGAAGATCCTGTCTCCCTTCGCTGGGATCGTGCCCGCCCTCGGACCGGAGCCCACGCCCGAGAGCCTCGGTATCAAGGACTCGCTCGACGAGTGCCTGAAGGTCGCGTCAGAGAAAGGTGGGTGTGTCCTGAAGGTCATCTGTTCAGCTCTGCCCATAAATGAAAAGGAAAGTTATACGATGTTTATTTTAAATAAAGCCGAAAGTACATGTAGGAAATTTTTGAAAAGTACAATGTGTACCTAGAAATTTTTTTGTAAATTTTAAGCTGTCTGTTTTTGTGTTGTGTTGCCATGACAACAATATGTGTTGACGTTTGTGTTGTGTTGCCATGACACCAACGTTACCATGACAATAATGTACTCTTGATGTTTGTGTTGTGTAGAAGAAGGTACAGAAGATGAGGATGGGGAGAAAGAGGAGGGAGGAGAGCTGGACCTGACTGGCATCAATGACGAGGAGCTGGACTGGGTAAAAGCACTTTTTTGTACACTTTTTTTATACAGGTGTTATTTCATATTTGTTTCTTTGGAAATTCCTGATCCTAAGAACTGGTTATTGGAATTGAAGTGGAGTCACTCTAGAAGTCAGTCTGCCTGCAATACTGCCAGTTTATTTAGTTTGTTTTATGCTACTTGTTCAAATTGCCACATGCCATTGACACAGCACTGTGACTGATGGAAATACATCACTATTCTGCAGAGCTGTTTGAATATTTCTAATTCTGCACTCTTTGTTTTCTGCCCCGTGTAAGCAGCTGATGCATCATTTTTGTAATGTCTTACAGTTCTTGTTAAATGACGAAGAGGTTAGAATAAAAACAGAGATCTGGACTCTGGCCAACGCAGACTATATCCAGAAAATGAAAGGTAAGGGGATTCTATTAATGTGCCTAATCACCTATCACAAGCATCAGTGGTTGGCATTATCTCTTTCTGCCCAAAAAATGTGTTCATTGGCAGCCAATCCTAGGCTTGTCTACATGTCAGTGATGCTATATGGTAAAAAACAGTAACATTCTGTCTTCCACCAAGTGCTTTTTTCGCTTTAGATGCTGACATAAGGCTGGCAGCCCCTTGTACAAAGGAGCTTCAGGTATAAGCCTCAAGCATGAAACCACTTCCCATCCAAGGTCTTAGGGGAAAGCAGTGCTATGACATTGGGATGGGCGGCTAGCCATTCTGAAGCTGCATTGAACTATTTGAAAAAGAAATGCTTCATCTAACTTGATGGCTGCCTTACCTTTCCTTCTTTCCTTATTTCTCTAACAGTTCAACATGTTCTACTTTCCAGAGAAAGAAGAAAAAGAAGCGCTAGAAAAGGAACAGGGCATTCATAAACCAGAGCAGAAAAAGGTATGACTGTTTTTTCTTGCCGAAGAACATTCACTCACTCATTATCAAAACATGGCTGGAACTTAACAAGTGGTTGTGTAAAAAAATTAGTCTCTTCTGAGTCTAGCCATTGATAGCCGTGTCAGGTGAGGCTGAAACCTGATCCGTGTAAACAAAGAGCTGTAACAAACACCTGCATTCACGGGTGGGCAAGCGGAACTGTGACCTAAGAATGCTTTATACATCACAAGGTTAACAAAATGGCAGCTGCACCATCAAGTTTGGGGGCGCAATTTAGGGAAGAACTGTCCTGCAGCATCTGCCTGGAGCTGTTCACCAGGCCCAAGGTGCTGCCCTGTCAGCACACCTTCTGTCAGGACTGTCTACAGGACCTTGCAGGGAACAACAGACACTTGAAGTGCCCCAACTGTCGAGAGCATGTCAGGCTGTCACGTAAAGGAGTTGCAGGTTTCCGTGACAACCACCTGGTTGCAAGTCTGTGTGAGAGGCTGCAAAACCAGGCTACACTGTCAGGGGAAATAAGGGAACAACCCCAGTGCAGCTTTCACCTGTCTGAGGTGCTCAAAGTGTACTGTAAACAATGTCAGATTCCAGTTTGTGATCAGTGTTTAGAAGTGGCTCATGATGGCCATGGCACAACAACAATAAAAAAAGCTGCACTAGAAAGGAGTTTGACGGTCCAGCCCTTGATCAATGAGGGCAGGGACATTCTGGAAAGTTACTGCAGCTTCATTAGAGGTCTGAGGGAAAAGGAGAAAAACCTGAATAGACAGAAACAGCAGAGAGACAACAGCATCATTCAGGCCTACAACAAAATGGTACAGAAACTCACCCAGGGAAAATACCACCTCTTGTCTGAATCACAACAGAGTCACAGAGAGAACTTTGAGAAAATACAGACTGAAAGGGACAGAGTGTTGGCAAATGCCAATGAACTGTCTGCTGCTTGTGATCGAGCAGAACAAGAACTGCAGCAGGGATGGGGCGAGTTTCTCAGTCAGCAAGCTGCTTTGACAGAGGTGGTAGGAAAGTACAGAGGAAAAGCAGCACCAACTCCTGTACAAACCCAGCCTGCTGTCTTTCAGCCCACAGACACCCCAGTGCCAGTATTGGGACATGTGACGGTCCAGCTTATCCGATTGACAACAATCCCACAAGCAGCTGCATCTAGAAATGATGCAGCAGGGGGCATGGGTCATCACCATGGTAACCGAAAGCAAGAAGCACCTCAGTCTCATGATCAGGTGACATTTGGTGGGCTGGGATCAGGAACAGGACAGTTTGATAATCCATGTGGTGCTACAGTGTCAGATGAAGGGGAGATCTATGTAGCAGACAGGGGGAACCAGAGAATCCAAGTCTTCACCCTGCGGGGAACATTTGTGAGACAGTTCCCAACAGTTGTGCCATGCGGACAGACGTTGAGCCCACAGTGCATGGCCTTGGACGAAGAGGGGAACCTGTGGGTGGTGGGGGGGACAGACTCTGTTCACTTTGCTGTGCACTATGACAAACAGGGCAGGGTGCTGAGGAAGTTTGACCTACAGAAGACAGGGTGGAACAGAGGAGTTGCCGTGGACACAAGGAGGAAGCACATCCTCATCACACAAACCAAAGGACGATGGTGGGACAACCCCCCACCACATGGTAAAGTTTTGGTGTTCAGGCCAGATGGGACACTTGTGAGAACTGTGGGTCAGCAGCAGGGGATGCAGTACCCATGGTCCATCACTTTGGATGGGAAAGGGAACATTTTTGTGTCGGACTGTCACAATCACTGTGTCTATGGATACAATAAGAACGGACAGTTTTTGTTCCAGCTTGGTAGTGAGGGAAGTGGTGAAGGTCAGCTGAAGTATCTTCGTGGCATCTGTACAGACAGGGCAGGTAACATCATCGTGGCAGACTGGGGAAACAGGCGTGTAGAGAAGTTTGACAAGACAGGAAAATTCCTGGACCACATCATTACCAACCTGGCAGAGCCACATGCTATTGCCATGGCAACACAGGGACAGCTGGTAGTGACTGATTATGCGTGGCACACAGTCTCCATATTTCACTGAAGCTGAGTCAAGTGATGAGCAAACTTCACTACACACTGATATATTGACAGCGAAGTTGATGTGATTTGACTCATCAGACAATGCTGTACTTCATGTAACACATTCCGAACTAAAACAAGAAATTCTACATACAAGGTATATGTTGATACTAAGTTCTGTACAACATAGTATCGTTGATGCACTCCTTAGAAGTCCCTTCCAAAGAAGTGCAGTCCTTTTCACCCGCATGCAAGTTGTGGCGGAACCCAGTAACATCTAACTAAGTTGGGACTTGAACACTGAACCATTGTGGACTGGAAACAAGATTGTTAAACCCAACACGGTAGTCCCTCTGCAGTCTCTGATGACTCCATTACTGATGAATGTTTCACAGACAACATTTGAATTCCTTACGCTAGTCTTTCTACACTCTGCATTATGACCCTACGACAGTGATTGTTTGTTTATTGATGCACAATGTTAACGTATCAGACAATAGTCACACATTCATCATCTTTTTTTATTGGTATCCTAAAACTTATAATTTCAATCTGACATATTCACACTCAGTTAGTCAGTAATTACTGGCAGCACTACATTATCCTGGTGTACAAAGGGCCATCATGAATCAAGCCATCACTGTATTTTATTTTACTGTATTTACCTGTATAATTGATGTATTCAGCTTTGTATATGTGTTTACTTGTTCATAACTTTGTAATGATATGGGCCTCTGTGCCTGAAATAAAACCAAAATAAATCAAAGTATTGATGTCTGTTTTTCCCCCTCATGTGCAAACTGCTTGCAACAAAACAACACACACAAAACAAATTTTTGGCCGTGTGCACCAAAAAAGAAGTTTTCAATCATACTATACATCGTACAAAGCAGCTGCATTATGAGCGGTATATGCCATTAACTGCAAAGAATAGTGGAAAGCGGATACTAATGTCATAGAATGTCAACATCAATTCCAAAGACAAAGAAGAAGATGTGAAGGAACAAAAATGAAGAATCTATTGCTCGGTATACCATACTCTCGACTTTTCTGACCACTTAGATTTCATAATGAAGGCAACATTTTTTTTTCACCAAACTTTTTTTATTCACATGCATCAGTTCTGGGTTTCAGAGAGGATGACATCAATATAATCAAAACAACATGGCCCTACTTAGTGGCTAAAGCCTCTGTGGAAGGGGGTTTGACCAAAGTTAGGTACTGTAAATGCATATAAGTTTGCGGAGATTTAATGTCGCGGTAGCGGGAAAATGGACTTGTCGTGGTGGTTTTAATTTCGCGGTAGCACCATGCACTGTAGTCTCTTACTGCCATGGAAAAATGTTTGCAGTGGTTTTAAATTTGCGGTGAATTGGCAGCTTTGGAAAATTTCTGCATTTACAGTATACTAGTACATTGTACTATAGGAAAACCGCCGCGAAAACCGCGAACATTAAACCACCAAGTTTTTGCAAGTTTCTGCATTGACAGTACTCATCTTCCTGTTTGTTCAAACACAGAGGAGAAAGCCGAAGAAGAAGCAGCCCATCCAGGCCAGCACGGCCGGTGAGGCTATTGAGAAGATGCTTCAGGAGAAGAAAATCTCCAGCAAAATCAACTACGACGTTCTCAGGGACCTGAACAAGGAGACGGAGACCAAGAAGCCGCTGGAAATCACTCCGAACCGCCTCACGCCGAGCAGACTGCAGCAGCCCCTCATGTCCCCCAATGTTCCAGCCAGGACGGCGCTCAGACTACCCACAGGGGGCAGCAGTAAGAGGTGGGTTAAAGATCCAGGAAGAGGCAAAATTCTGTGAATAGTTTCATCAGGTTAGTCAGACTACCCACAGGGGGCAGCAGTTAGAGATGGGTAGAAAGGTTGAAGAAGGTCAGACATCCTGGTCAGAAGATACGCCATAAAGCAGTTATTCAAGAGGTTGGATAGGATTTTGGAAACAGACAGATGTTTCAGATAGTATCTACTACCTTTTATCAGTGACACTGAAGAGATAGATAGAAGGGGAAGCAGGAAGAGGTGAGTAGAAAGGTTGAAGAAGGTTAGACATCCAGGTAATGAGATATGCCAAAAAGCAGTTACTCAAGCAACTGGATATGATTTTGGAAACGGTCAGACGTTTCAGATAGCAGCCACTACCATGACAGATATTTTACATTCTTCTGTTTGAATAAAGGATATTCATTCATTCTGTGTTCACCTACCAGTCAGTATTTCATGAACCTTTCAGTTTAAAGTTCTTATTCAAGTAGGAAGTTCACAAGTGCAAAAAAAATATGTGACATGATCTTTTGTTGTTTTTTCCTCTCCACAGACCTCACCTGAAAGTTGAGGAGACTGAAGAGGTGAGATTTTTTTTCTAGTTGAAGTATTTTGTAAGGTGTATGTTATCAAACTGGAATAGTTGATGTTTCCTGCTATTAATGCCTGTCTACCTGTGTTTTGCCTAGTACTCCTGTGTCAGGGATCCCAGCAGCAGTATAATCAAATAATGGATACTAGCATACTACTAATGTTTTGTTTAGCTGACATTGTCGTGTTGTCTTTTGTTTATGCTTATGTTTGTTTGTCCAGAAACCTGTTGTCAAGAGACCAAAACTGGAGGGTTCAGAGGTTGTGGTGGAGACAGGACCAGTGGAGTATGCAAAGGTGGAACCAGGTACGTAGGTCCTTGTAAACACAGGTGAACAATCCAGGTATGCCCTTACAATTGTTTAACAATCCAATCCAGTAAACCATCTGATTACATTCTTATGAAAAAATACAAGTAAACAATGTAGAGATATCCTTACAAACAAATACAAGTAAACAATTGAGGTGTGCCTGTCATTTGACATTGTGGTGCAGATGCATGAATCCAGCTGATCCTCTACTTTTCTCTCTAAGTTTGCATCTGAGCAAATGGTGTGTATTGATGGGATAAGGATGTGATGAGATATTGTTAAGTACGTGTACATTGTATTGGAGGTACTGTGCAATGATGTGTGTTGATGGGTGAAAGATGTGATGAGATAGTGTCATGTATTTCAGGTTAAAGATGTGATGCATGAGATGATGTCATGTATTGCAGGTACCATGTGTAGATGATGTACAGTAATGGGGTGCAGATGTGATGAGATGATGTCATGTATTGTAGGTACTATGTGTGAATGATGTACCCTAATGGGGTGCAGATGTGATGAGATGATGTCATGTATTTCAGGTACCGTGGACCATGAGGAGGAGGCTGAGGAGGATTACTACGAGGAGGATGAACCAATCAGTGCAGCCCAGCTCATGGGCAGGACAGGTCAGTACAGCTTTGTTTATCTCACATGGATGACATTTATAGTAACAAGTAGGGGTGGATACCGGTACAGAAAATTCAGGTCCAGGTCCGTTTCAGGTCCAGAGGATCAGGTCCAGGTCCGGACCTGATTCAGTATGTGAAAACTTGTGACTGTAAAACTTGGTGGAAATTACTATAGACTCCAATCTACTTCGCTCTTGTTATTTTCCTCGACCAGTAAGCCGCAAAACGTGTGAATGCTTGGTCAGATAACCTGTTAATTTTCAATTAGGTCCAACATCCGGTCCACCAAATTTTTTCAGGTCCGTTTTTTCTGGACCGGTCCTATAAGAAAAAACGGTTTTGTACCTGTACACTCTACTGGTACCCAGCCCTAGTAACAAGTGAAGGAACAAAAATGAAACATCTATTGTTCGTCGGTTGTACCTTACTCTGCGTGTGTCATTTCTCCAACCTTTCTGACTACTTAGACTTTTACTTGATAATAATAACTTTATGCATCCCAAGCAGAGTTGGGAATCTATGAACATGTTGTTGCAAAAGTTGAATTTATGAATCTATGAATATGTTGCAGAAGTTGAATTCACGAATCTATGAACATGTTGTTGCAGAAGTCGACCATGAAGACTATGATGACGGCTATGACATGGATGAGTATGATTGACAGCTGTCAGCATGGAGGGGAGGGACCAAGCTACTTGCCATTCTTCCTCACACAGTTACTGTTGTAGTTATGTTTTTTTTTTGTGTTTATTCCTGCCACAGTACAGTCTGTGTGAATTATTTGAAAGATGTAAGTGTACAAATGTATTTATTTCTCATTTACTCGTTGTGCAAGATGAACTGTTTCGAATCTGCTCTCAGTGTTGTCTTGTGACAGACATTGTGACACAGGATGCTCAACCAAAACAGTCTGACCTGCCCAATTAGACCGCTCAGGATAAAATATGGCGTATGTGGACAGGATTTTTAAAGCTTGTGTCGATGGGAAATTTATCTATGGGTCCACACTGGCCATGTGGTCATGTAGAAGTGGTCAGTAGTAAGCACGTCACCGGAACGTACTGCGCCTGCGCGAAAAGAATAGACATGCTAAACCTTGCTAAACCCCCGGTTTACTAAAGGGCCGCATTTAAGAAAGTACGTGCGTATATAAGGGTAAAACTCCGTGTACGTTTTACATGAAACCATGTCTCTAACATATACTGTGCAACAAGCGGGATTTCAATGCAACGTTGACCAAACCAAGCCCCAAAACACCAGGGTTCGCGCAGGCGCAGTACGTTCCGGTGACGTGCTTCAGTAGTACAGGTTTGACTGTATTTTGAAGGAGCCTGGTGTACAGATTAATTTATTTATTCCTAAAGATGCAACGTGTGTATTTCCATACGAAAAGGACACACAGTTACCCCCCCCCCCCATGTCAATCTCGATAGAGTCAACATTTTAGTGCTGTAAGTAGATAGAAGTAACTTTTTATTTCCACAGTAAAAAGGAACGGTACAGTAAACATTTCTGCTTTTTTGATTCAAAAGTTTCTAATGTGATATGGATACAAAATGATACTTTTGAAATACAACAGTATTTTGAAAATACAAAATGTACCCCCCCTTCTCTATTTAACACTTAGTTTCAAACATATCATTGCTCTATACATGCCATCTCAACCATTGAGAATTTCTTTTGAACAGCGCCAATGATATTTAAGTAATTCCAAGTGTGTTCACACAGTGTTGGAGATGTACAGAAGTTGAGAAATGTGTTATAATGTTTGATACTGAAAAGCCAAGTTCCCTAGTTTTTGGTCTGTTTGTGTCAGAGCAGAATTGACAGTACAGTTTTAGATTGAGATAAAATAGCTTTTTGTTCTGCATTTGCAACAGAAATGTTCAGAATATGTTTCCAAGACTTCTCTTTTCAGGAATTCATAATATGCAAATAATTTCTTCCATTTCAGTTTCTGTCAAGTTTTTGGTACTACTAATATTTCTATCTACTAGTAACTATGTCCCTGAATAAGACTTTCAATTCCACTGACCCCCCTTCCTTTCCTGGTCATTTCTAACACTGATCATTACCACAACTGAGAACAATAAAAAATCAGATGTAAATTACATAACTTGTCAGAATACTTTTTGCCTTCTGTCGTGTGCTAATTTCTTCTGGTATCTGCATTGATGTAACGTTAGCCTTTCAGCATAACACACCAGCTGATAACGTCTAGGTAACTGATTCCCTACAAAAAAAGAAGCAGGAATCAAACAGAAAAGTGCATGCCATCTGCAGTGATGAACCTGCATGGAAAAGTGCAGAGTTGGACAATCTCATGCTATTTCAACGATATTGATGGAAAGAGACTACGAAGAACAAAACGTGCTATGAGGACTTTATCCCTGCTTCACTGTATTAATCTGGATGAACGATGATGATGATGATTTAACTGAAATTGAACTTGAACACAACATGAAGGAGCAGTTTTAAACCAAACGTTTCGTTGTCTATCGTCTCCTATTCTTTCTCCTCTTCCTTCCCCTACTCCCTTCATCTGTCTTCTCGGTCTGCGATGCCCTTTTCTGCCCTCCCCTCTCCTCCTCTCTCGTGCTGCCTGCGTGCCTGTCTGTCCCTTCAAAGACAGCGTTACACCATGGAGCGACGGCTGAGCAGATTTCCTTGCAGACGTCGTCTGCCGTACGCCTGGGAACGTTCACGCCGTGGTCTCCCCCCTCCACCCAGCACACCTTCGCTGCCCCGCCCATGGGTCTGACATGTTCACTGAAAACGTTCAGGCATTAATTGATTCAGATCCAGGTTTATCTTGACTTGGGACATTTTAAAATGTAATACACTGTATACACATCAATTGTATAAAACCAACTAAGTCATAGTACATATAGACATTGACTGCACTCCCTCCCTCACCAAAGTTAGGTAATCATTACACCCGAGTCAAGGGCGCAGGGGAGGGGAGTTTTGGTACTAGAGAGTTGGTCAGCCGCAAAGGGGAAACATCAACCCAACCATGGACTGACTCCCCTGGCTAATTTCCCGAATTTTGTTGACTATAATCCCCGTACCCTTGTAGGTGTAGGAAGGCCTGGAGGAGGCTAACCCTAACCACAAAACCACGACCTCCAATGGAGATACCTATAGCCCCTAATGGGTCTAATCTTCCAGGGTCTAATGTTCCAATGCCACCCATAACCTTGACCCTTCTGACCTACCTGAAGCAGCCAGCTGGGCACATGGGATCTCTGGTACCACTGATGAACAGGGTCGGCACCCTGAGTCTGAAGACGTCTGTGCGGAGCTTGTCGGGCTTTCCCGGGGGGTGGAGGGGGTACGACAGGCAGAGCACCCCCCTCACAAACCCTGAGGTGTCCGCAAGTGCCACGCCTGGGGGGGTGGATGTCCAGATTGTGTATGAGGGACTGACTCTAGCTTTATAACATCAAGCTTCACAGTAAGGCAGCGTGGCAGCAACTAACTGTGCCACATCTAGCTGTAAGCATTGTCTAAAATGAGTTTACATCAGTCCTAGGTTGATGACTGGTACTTGAAGGCATGACTAAATACTTTTTTTTCTAATTTTCTAGTGATTAACATACAAGATGCAAAAATTAGTTTTGTAGAGTGGAAAATATTGTTGAAATTTTGACAAACACACACACATACACACACACACACACACTAACATATATGCGCACACACAAAGACACATACATACCTGCTGCAGCCCTGGAGCCCATGGAACGACCTGGGGAAAAGGAGGAAATATCATTCGAGATTTGTTCCTAACCCAAAATAAAACATTAAGAAGATTGCAACAAAAGGAATTTAAGACGATTACAGGTTATTATTATTAACAAGGTCAAAGATCTCAACAAAGGAAAGACAAAAGTTCTAGTTAAGATACTGTAAATGCAGAAACTTTTGTGGTGGTTTAATGTTCGCGATTTTCGCGGTGGCCACTTCACCACGAACTTAAAACGAACATTTTTCCATGGCAGTAAGAAAGTATAGTGCATGGTGCTACCGCGAACTTAAAACCACCACGAAAAGTCCTTTTTCCCGCTACCGCAAAATTAAATCCCCGCGACCTTAAATACATTTACAGTATCTGCTGATCAACTAACCTCCAACGATGCAGCCCTGCAATGTAGGAGTGACCTTCTTGCGTAGATAGTCCTGAAATATGACAATGGCAACCTATAGTAACTGTAAAACTGCTGCATCTCCGGTAAGGCCATGGAGGGCCATGCTATCATCTCTTTGTAGCAAAAGCAAGTTAAATAACTATAAGCTGCAGCAATAAACTCTGCCAGGTGGATACCCACATCCCACATCCTACAATAAGCTGAACACCATTTCCAGGTCAGGGTTCAAGCTAATCTAACTTGTAAACAGTTATTGTCCAGACTTGATACATTAATAATGTCCCGACATGTTTTTGTTTGTGTCTTAGTGGCCTTCAACTTTGACATATTACCCAAACTGCATCGTACTGTGCATGTGCAGCTCAAACTGTGAGGTAGCTTATAGCAAAGAATAGTACTACTTAAATAATCTCATCTGTTGAACTGTTGAAGACCAAAAACAAGACAAAAGCCCACCAAGACAGCGGTGAAGGCCCTGATCCTGTAGCTGATGTTCAGTCCCTTGCAGGTGAACCGGAGACACAGGTAACCTGCACCTGCCAACACCTGTGCCACGCCCCGCAGGTGGGCGTGGTCCATGTCTCCTCCTGCTCCATGGGTCAGGATCACACCGTACCTGGGCTGCCCTCTGCTGGGCCGGGTCAGTACTGCAGGGAGGTGCTTCTTGTTGAACGGGATTTGAAGCTGAAAAATTACAGTGAAAAACAGATCATCTGTCATTGTTTTATCTATCTAGATATTGATAGCAGTATAGCATTGCTGCAGTGTTGCTATTCTGTTATTGCAACACGAAAGTGGTAAATGGTGGCTGACTTATGCCAAGTTATGGAGATAGCCTTGCAGTGCCGGCACACGCGTGGATTCTGCAAAACCATTTTAGACAAGACACTTTCTGACAGACATAATGGATTTTGAACACAAAAGCTCGTGCTACTTGAATTTGAAAACAATAAAGCTAAGTAAGTAGACTAACTTCCTGTATCGTCGTTACGTCCTCATGCAGTAGCTCCTCTGTATCACTCATGGCCGCCGTACCCATCCAACCATCCAACAGAGTTCGAACTCGAAGTACTTTCTATATAGCTACTTTCTATATAGCCGAGCAGCTCTGTCAGTCTGTGTGTCGTTTTCCAAATTATAAGCCCCTTTACTCAGAGAGGAAGCAAAAACATGAGGATTTCACATCGCTATTTGACATGGAGTCGGGGAACATTATGGGTTGTGTCAGACGAGCTACGCAATTTCATCGTCAGACATCTGAGATTTGCAGAATCACGACGTAAAGTGCCACCTACGCTATCCTTTATCAAACCCTCCCACCCCAAAACAGTCTTGTTTTTCCCGCCATCAGCTTGACCTTTGCCCTAACGCGGAAGTGAAAGTGGTCACGTGACGGGAGTTCAGGGAGAGGTTGGGTCAGTAGGCTGCAGGTATACAGTAAACAAGAGGTGCGTACTTTGTTTGCCTTGTCATTGTTTCCCGCTGTTTGCTTTGCCTGATAAACTCTCCCCACTCGTGTGATCACCCTTAAACTGTAGATAGCGGTAACTGCTGGTCTCCTAGGAACAAGGGAATCAGGGAAGCAGGTCCGGATCCGGAAAGTTCGTATGTTTTACCAAGACTTCTTTCTACCAGTTCTGCAGTTTCTTCCTGAAGTCTTTCAACAAACCTGCTGATCAATAGATCTTTAAAATTATACTTGAGTGTCACTGAAGAAAGACAGTGGTTGCTACCTCTAACGTTTGATTGTTTTCAAATCCGTCCAGCTTTTTTTTAGTATTACACTGTAACATTGCGTATATTTCCCAACCAAAGATAATTTGTCCTCTACTCTTTCATCAGGCCTTCAATCTCTCACCATCCTTTGTTAGGTTGCACTAGTTTCGGTTGCGTCATGCTGTTGTGTTAGTTCCTCTTTCCGGTCCTTCAACATTCTCTGACCTGTTTTGTCCCACACAGTAGCTGCCAGAAAAGCCGAGATGATCGCCGTACTTGTGCTGTCGCTGCTCGGGGCCACCCTCGCCCTGCCCCCGAAGGAAGGAGGGAACCACTGGGCGGTTGTGGTGGCGGGGTCCAACGGCTGGGGCAACTACAGACACCAGGTACGTACCTGCAGGAAGAACTGAGCTCTACCTGTAGATTAGTTTCAGAAGTATTTTGTGGGTTTTTAGAATAGTGCATTTTTGCCTGATCTCTTTGTCCTGCTGGGCTAGCTGCTGTGGGGTCCCAAGGGACAACGATCTGTTGTTGCCCCTCTGGAGTATCATCTGCCACCTGTTTTACCTGCTGTAAATGGTCTAGAACAAGGGGATGCCATACATCTGCTTGGAATGTAAGAAACGTCAGGCCCAGTGATCTCTCACTTACTGTGACAGGAGAAGGTTTGTTTTTTTTAAATGAAAGAAGACAGGAGGGTTACTTCACTTGCTTGTAAAAAACCAGTTTGTTTTCCCAAAAAATGTTGGAGCACAGAGGTTAAAAAGACTCGGAGAAAGGTATTTTAGATAAATTGCAAAATGCCTCTTAATTGGGGGGTCTTAGATTGATGAAGACATTTGCACAAACACAAGATTTCAAGGTGTTACTCTTGAAAGGGCATGTTGATTTCCAGAAAAGTGTTTGAACTTGAAGACTGAATGTAACTTAAAACGCACTTGTGCAATGACTTGCAAACTGTTGTGTATTGTTAAATGCTTTAGTATGAGGTCTGTATGATCTCTATAGAATGGACAGGTCTTTGACTTCCTCACAGTTCAGTCCTAGTGTGGACCATGCTTGTATAAGTTGTATAATACATGTACACAGTTAAGACAGTTTGTTTGTCAGTGTGATTTACGAGGGCCTCATATGTCAGGTAGAGTCTCATGATGGTCATGGGATGATTTTTGGCAAGGTGTGTCAATGTTGAATGGACTGTACCATTGGGAGGGGTGTACAGTGTATGCTGCAGTCTCTCGGCCAGATTGACTACAATTGCACGAGTGTAGAATTCAACAACTATTTATAACGAACACACACTCATTTGTGACGAAAGTTTGCTTTTTAGATTTTGTATTCTGATGATGGTTTCCTACTGGAAGCGGTTTTGAAAGAGATTTTCCTGCCGGAGTGTTGGCTGGCATGTTTCCTTTTGGCTCAAGGCCATTACTGAGTTATAATGTTTGAGTTGCTCCTTTGGGTTTTGTACCTTAGCACATAGGAACAGTGGTTGTTGGTTACATGGAGCAGTTTATTGGTGAAATAATAATTCAGGAACTAAACTCAGTGAAGAGTTACCGGGTAGTTAGGAAAAAATTAAGAGGCATGTGGTGACGAATTATGACGTTTGTTTTCTCTGTATGAGAGAGGAAGTGAGAACATTGGCACATGACTACAAAGGATTTCATTTTCAAGTGGTAACTGGCAAAATCTTCCGGTCAAATATCTGAAGATCTTCCTATTAGTCAACTGAGCTGCTCAGAAACAACCCAATAAACTGAACAAAGAGTAACCCTCAAAATGTCAGGGTCAACTTACAGTTACAGGCCTCATAATCAGCCAATAACACTGAGAGGGTCATTGATCTAATTTTCAATGGGAAGTACAGAAATCCGAAGTGGTAGTTGCAGTGTTATCAGGTCTTGGAGTGTGTAAACCGTATCTCAGGAGTGTGTAAACGGTATCTACGAGTGGCGACATTGTGTGCACAGTGTCGGGGGCGATAACCTTTTAGAGGTGAGTCGGCATAAAACTAGCCTCACCTGTCCATTCTCACCTGGCGGGCGTGTCTTTTGTTTACCTGGAGTCACGAGGGAAGGTGACAGACGTTGCGTCATGCGTCCGCCGTCTGTTGTGCTGTGTGTCTGTAGTCATGTGACTGTTATGACTTTATTAATCTGTAGCAGTTGTACCTCTACTGTAATTGTGGAGAATTGTAATTTGTGTAGAATACTGGGCTTGGTTCACTGATTTGTTTACATATACAGCAATGGTTACATCTACAAAAAGGATAACGTTATTATTTTCCCAAAGGTTTGATTAAAACATGTTGATGAATAACTTTGAGTCATGCAATGTTCAAGGCTGCAAAAGGAGTTTTATTATCAAAAGTGAACCAGTCGTATAATAGAAGTATATGAAAGAATGGTTGAATTTTGAAGACCCCTTGCAGTTCTTGTCAAACTGCAATGACAAAGTGCATTACCTGCAAGATGTACAAAGAAGAGAAATTTGGACATCTACATGATGGTTTACTGGGTTTCCAATGTTGCTGTATTTTTATGATAATTCTGCTGTTGCCATGGTTACAGGCCGATGCCTGCCACGCCTACCAGATTCTGCACCGTAACGGGATCCCTGACGACCGGATCATCGTCATGATGTACGACGACATCGCAAACAACGAGGAGTGAGTTCAAATTCAACTGTTTTTTTGTTGTTGTTTTTTTAAACCTGTAATGGGAGGTGCCCCAACACGGTACGCTTTTTCTTGCGCTGAAACTCATGGCGCTCCATCGCTAGTTGCCTGAGAGTGGTCAAATTTTGATGACTGAATTTTTTACTCATAGATTTGAACAATATACTTGAATAAGAAATGCATTCATGTGGTTCATGAACCTTTCGCGCTGCGTGTTACAAGCGGCAATCACTGAGAGACAATTTCGTGTATGTAACCTTCCAATTTTGTGCTACGCGGGACAGTGTGCCTAACTCGGTACGCTTTTTTTTTTATATTTTGCTCTCTTCAGAAGTAAGTGGTAAATCTAAGTACACAGAAAAAATAATAGTATGATATTT
Source organism: Branchiostoma floridae (assembly GCF_000003815.2). Classification (NCBI taxonomy): domain Eukaryota; kingdom Metazoa; phylum Chordata; class Leptocardii; order Amphioxiformes; family Branchiostomatidae; genus Branchiostoma; species Branchiostoma floridae. The sequence continues at coordinate 4,020,470 of NC_049979.1, forward strand.
TAGCTTTCTTTTGACAGTAAAATCGTGACTGTATGTACTTCTTGTCTCACATGAGGAAGGCTGTACCTAGAACAATCCAGCTGATGTTTTACGGGCAACGGGCTGAATGCACTGATTGTGAATGCCCGACTAAAAAAATCATTACGAAAAAACGACACAGCCAACATCAACAAAACTCTGTCTGATTATATGAAAATATCATCTACATCTCTATGTCAAGTCTTATTTTCATAGACAGCACGAATCATTTGTTACAGTCAAATAAATCTTTGGAGCGTTCTCTAGTCTGCCACCTTCACAGCCACACTCCCTTGGGAGTACAATGGTGGCAATGTTTATGTCGCTTCCTTTTGGTTACTTTTCTACTCAACAAACATTTGAAGACCCATATTCATAGTGTTTTATGGAGCTTTATTTATGTGTATCATGGCAGTTGTGTGACTGCTGGATGAGTTCGTATAGTTAGCGACATGAGCCGCCAATACGCAGAGGCCGGTGACCGCAGTGATTCAGCACTGTCAACATTACTGTTAGAATTCTGCTCTTAAAAAAACATGAAGTAAATATGTTAAAGTAGACTTGGAATGCAAATTAAAGCTGTGTGCATGGACTTGGTTTATTTACCTTTGTAATCAGCATAGTCAGTGGCAACAAACACGGTGTACTTATGGATAATAAGATCAGCAAAAAATCCGTACCGTCTTACGACGGGGACCGTCTTAGGGCGGCCCCCGTTATGTGTGTACCAGTATTATAATAGAAGTAGGCGGTATGTGGGTAAGTCCTGGAAAGAATAAGGTCAGGGACCATCAATAAAAGGCCACCTGTTGTCTTTGCTTAGAATTACAGTCGCACTTTCTATTCATGTATTTTTTGCCCATTTTTAGTTCAAAGGACAATTGCCATGAAGCAAGACTTCAGTTTTTAGTTTTGCGGAATTTCTGACAATGTTCACTTTCCCCAGAAACCCGACCCCCGGAATCATCATCAACAGGCCCAACGGCACAGATGTGTACAAGGGGGTTCCCAAGGACTACAACAGTGAGGTATGTTCTGAACACACGAATGTCCACGGACACACACACGGACAGGGAAACACACACACACACAAACATACACCTGGGCACACATAGCACTAACTAGGTACAGATGTGTACAAGGGGGTCCCCAAGGACTACAACGTTGAGGTGTGTTGTTCTTTAGTCCTTAAGACATTAATCTTAATTGTGTTAATGTACTTCATTACTACTAAATAAATCATTAAAAATAGTTTATCCCCTTCTATTTTCTAGTGAGAAATTTACCTTTAGCATCTTGGTTAATGCTGCCATGTCTAAGTATTGTTATAATATATGTTCTGAGTATACACTCAAACTCTGACATGTTTGTGACATGTTTTAGGATGTGACTCCCGAGAACTTCCTGAATGTGCTGAAGGGAAACAAGGAGGCCATGGCGGGGATCGGGAGTGGAAAGGTGCTACAGAGGTGAGCGGTGAGACGCGTCTGTGTGTGTGTGCTTGCATGCGCGTGGTGTGTGTGTATGCAGACGCACGCACGTGTGTGTGTGTATGTGTGTGTGTGTGTACTGAAAGGAAACATGGCAGGAATTCGGAGTGTAAATTTTCTACAGAGATGAGACATGTGTATGAAGGGGATAGAAAAAATGCTCTATGAAAAAAAACTTTTTTGAGGGTGTTGGGGCATATTTTTGATCCAACATGGCCAGAGTTTAAAATCTGCAGAAATACTGACAATCTCTTGCTACACCAAACATGGAATGGAAAAACCCTTCATGAAGTCTGGGTCATTATCAGGCTCTTAATGACAAGACCCTTTGTTCCCCCCAGCGGCCCAGAAGACAATGTGTTTGTGTTCTTCACCGACCATGGAGCGCCAAACCTCATCGCTTTTCCTGAGTCAGAGGTAACACATTTCTCTGGATACTATTGCAACAAGGGTGTCATAGTGATAAGCCCGTAACTTAAATGTTATGGCTGATACCAAATTAGACTGATCCTGACTGGTCATCATAATCAGCAGTTCAACCAATGATAGGATGGCTTTTCGTGGTAATCGACAAATAAGAGTGTGGCTTCATGTCTGTCAAGTATTTGAATTTTTATGAACTTCTTATTCTGCATTTCTACATTATTATGGAGGTGTGGGGCTAACTACATGTACTAGATTGGCCTCAATAAGGGTTCAGTGGGCAAATATACTTGGCTATTGAGCTCAATTCTGTGAAAACTGGAATGAGTGGAAGGGCTTACTATTAAAAAATGTCTTCCTGATGACTATTGTTTCTGCCATTTATAACGAAACAATTGCAACAGCTAATTTGTAATGATGCGTAAGTAGAAATTTAGAATTTTGTGTTTCTCTCAGCTCCATGCGAAGGACATGATGGAGGCTCTGCAGTACATGCACGACAACAACATGTACAAGAACGTGAGTAAACGGTTGAAAAAAATCAAGTAAAACATGTCAATGTGTCAATGCCTGGCCTTTTTTTTGTGGTTATACTTATAGAGTTGAACAAAAAGTGAAATTCTCACTGTGACTGTGCTACTAGCATGTTCACAGATTTTTGTACTGGGAAGCAACTTTTGGAAAAAAAAAGACTCAGTCTGTGATGTCAGTGTTGTGAAAACTCCTTTGCAATGGCTAAAAACTAAAAACCAAAAACTTAGCCTGAGTGCATTCGATTACAGTGCAGGGAGCCCAGGTAGTAATTGGATGGCACCCAGGCTACTGAAAACTTACTAATCAAGAAATTCTGATGTGGGCTGAAAGAGGAACATTTTTTGCTGAAGCACAAAAGAATAGAATTAAGCTTCTTTGCTGCCATGAGCCATGATGTTTTTGCTTTGTGTTTGTATATGCAAAATTTAATAATGTGCCCCTCCCCACTGCAGCTGGTGTTTTACCTGGAAGCTTGTGAGTCTGGCTCCATGTTCCACAGACACCTGCCCGACAACATCAACAGTAAGTCTTGCATCTCCAGGGTTTGGCAAATTTACGTCATCAACAGGCTAACTAGGAAGACATTATGGTTCCATTGGTTGTCAACTTTGCTAATCAAACTAGAATTATGACCAGGCTTGTAGCCAGCACCCGTCCTTCCATCCTTTGACGGAGGGATGGAAAACAAATTTGCCCATTTCGTGACAGACAAAAATCGATATGTAAAGATATTTAAAAAAACTGTCCTTGTGTAATTTTTCACCGAAACAGATGCCATTGAACAGCTTTGTCTACCAGCAAATTTTATACTTAAAAATGCAGGAAATAGCATTTCAGAGTTCACCAGGGGTATGCTCCCCTAGGAACATCACACCTTGGGTGCTTGATAGGATTTAAAATCGAGGGGACGGAAAATGATTTCAGGCTGGCTACAACTCTGATTATAACATTCAATGTTTGTAACTTGTTTTGCAGTTTTCGCCACCAGCGCGGCCAACCCCCACGAGTCGTCCTACGCCTGCTATTTTGACGAGAAGCGGGAGACGTACCTGGGCGATCTGTACAGCGTCAGGTGGATGGAGGACTCAGACACGGTCAGTCGCTTCTCGATGAAAAACTGACATGGTGTATAAGATAGATTTATTGACCAGTCAGTAAACACTAAAATACATCGCAGCATCTTCTGCACAGTCGAAGATGCTGAATTGCACATTTTAGAAATACATGTACTTCATACATGTGTAAAATCTAGCTTAAAGAAAACATACAGTTACAGAAGTCTTATCATGGGAATAAAGCAAGAAGAAACAACTTATTATACAAAGTAGTAAATGAAGACTGTAACTGTACAGTGGATAGAGAGATATAATGGGAGATGTTTTCAGGTATATTGTATTTAAAAGGTGGCATCCTTCCTAAGGTGTATTCGTAACAGGGCATGTGCGAGGGGAGTCAAACCTCTGGGTTCTGGGCTAAACACCTTACCTTTTTGTCACAGCAACACCACTAATAACTTGTCTGGTTAAAAGTTCACGCATTGAACTTGAACGTGACTGTGTGGAACTGACAGGAGACAGTCCTGTATTTTTGTTTGAGCCCTTGTTAATTCCGGAAGAACACAAACATGTACCATTTGTTGCCAACAGGAGGACCTTAAGAAGGAGACTCTGCAGCGTCAGTTTAAGATCGTTCGGCGCGAGACGAACACCAGCCACGTGCGCGAGTACGGAGACATGGTGAGGCAAACGCTAGCATAGATAAGCACATGTATATCATTGTCAGTTGTTACCTACTTGTACAAAAATGTATGTTGTTCTGGTTTCACTGTCCAACCACCACCCTGGTAGAATATGTGGGCCTGTCATTTCTGGCTAGATGTCCCTTATAAGTAGTCAACTGTGTTCACTATTTCCCTTAGTGATGGGTCCCTTTGACACTTTGTGATGAAGCAAAATGATCTGTCACAGGGTCTGGTATCTCTTCTTTATTCCCTTTCTTACTTAACATGTTGTTAAATAGACAGTAATGTAGCTTGCTGACCTGAGAATCCCCAGAAAGTAGAGATATTAGAACAAGTTAACACCCAGAAATTACTTTTGTGTTGGAAGAAAGTTTAGCTTTGTACTTTGATTACTACCAACACATATGAGCTTCCATGATAATATCCTGTGTTGTTTCCCTGCAGAGCATGAAGAACATGACACTGCTGCAGTTCCAGGGAGGCCGATTCGACGTTCCCCTCACCCCCCTGCCACCCTATCCTCAAGTGCCTGTAAGTATAAATGTTTCTCTGAAACACCAATACAAGGATGTGACTAAATATGGTATTGTAGCACTCTTGTTAAGACTCACAGTCAAAACTTTTGTATAACTGGTGGGCAAAGTTAAGTCTGTCAGAAGATTGTGCAAGAGTTAGGAGATAACTTTCTACTTTTAATTATCAATTGAAAGATAGTTTAAGCTAAGAAATATTTTTCTAATTGTATGCAGTATAACAGAAATGTAGATAAACTTAGTGTTGTGAAACTTTACTGTAATAATAAAATAGCATCTGGGGCTTTGTACATGTTTCCATTGACACGTAGAAAACGATGTTTTCAAACATGAATGGTCAGTGTGATGGTTACCCCCCTATGCTCCGACATTCCCTGACTGAGCCTGAACATGTGGCTGTTAGAACAGCGGGGCGTTTCTGTAAGTAGTTTACTGTCCTCCATCTGTCCCCAGTTTGATGCTGTTCCTGCACCCGAGGTGAAACTCGCCGTCCTTCAGCACCGCATGAAGGTCGCCAGGACGGACGAAGAGAGGTCAGAGGTCACCGACCTGATCAAACAGGAGTTTGCCGTAAGTCTGTCAAAGTTTCATTTTCATTTTTTACAAAGTCCTTCATACACAACCAAAGACTCCATCAAATCCCATGCTGACGTTTCACTAACCGTCTGGCTGTACTTCACACTGCAGCTATAGATGTCACTGTTACAATGTGATGAATGCGGTCCCAAACATGGCTGGGTCTATATCCCACCCTTATCACAGCAGTTTATGAATAGAGTAGATTTTCTGATCCATATGCTATCTGATAAATCTCTTCATAGAGAGTGACCATAAAGTTCTCGAGTCATAACCAATGAGTATGTTACAGCGAGGAGGTTTTTTTTTAACCTCCTTGGTTACAGCATCAGCAATACTGAAATGATGACATTTTGTCTGTCTCCTTCTTCATGGCAATAATGCCTGGTTCTGCTTCACATGGCATCTAAGTGTTGCTGCAGAACATTATTTATTATCAAATCAACATTCTTGTAAAGAGTTACATTATTCACAAAGGATTATCGTTTACCCTCATCTCCAGGATCGGCAGATGATCCGTGACACGGTGGAGACCATCGTGCGGAAGGTGGCGCAGGACCAGGACCAGGCGGATCGCGTGCTGAGAGACCGCACCCGGGACCTGACCGCCCACGACTGCTACAAGCGCGCCGTCTCGCACTTCCGCCGCCGCTGCTTCCTCTTCAATGTGGTACGTGTTAACTTTACTTTACTCAGGGAAAGAATCATGCACACACGCATGTACAGATCAGCATGTATTCAGGTTGAGTCCCTACGTTCACACATCGTTTCTCCAGACGTGCGAACTAATCAGTGGTGGGAGATATAAACTAGTCTAACAATACACTCGTTGTTCTTGGGTCTTATTCCACCAAGCGTTCCCATCCCTTAATGTCATTTTGGATGGCACAAACCTGTTATCAATAAATTTTTTGTATATGGAATAGAATTGTTCAGATGTTTTTCCATGTGTTTGTATAACCTTGACCTTCGTGCCCCTTCAGTACGAGCACGCCCTGCGCCACCTATACACCCTGGTCAACCTGTGTGAGGAGGGCGTGTCTGTGGACAGGTGAGTATTGAGGGATGTTTATGTGTACAGGTAAACTGCATAAGGGTATAAATATAGAATACAACACGCCAAAAATAGTTACTCAAGCAACTGGATATGGTTTTGAAACGGTCAACACGGTGTATTCCGTATCACCCGAGGTCCCAGCCCGACCATGGGTTGGATCGCCTGACCGCTATGGTTAAGGGCCACAAAGTGACTGGCTTTGATGTGGAAAAAAATATAGTAGGGTGCACTTTTACCAAAAATGGATATGTTCGAGTTCAAGGTACAAGCCACAAAATATTAAAAAACAACAAAATCCTGTTGGCGTATCGCCTTCTCACGCCCACTTTGAAACGCCACTCTGTGGAGGTCGAATAACTGCAGCCGGCTCACACTAGAAGGGCAGTTGTGTAATGGGTAGCATTTATACACAAAATAGAAAACTTTCACAATCCAAATCATTACAGCCTCAGAGTCGACACCTTTCGTGACCACGCAGCACAAGTTATATCTGGCTGCCCCTCAAATAAGGCTTTTCACTTCTCCTTTTTTATGTGACACTGTACTACTTTATGTACCCGCATCATAGACACGCATAAATACTGTGTTCTGCTACGTTGAACAAAAAGCTGACAAGTAGCGATGAATATACCAGCTGTGGAAGAATCAATTTTTAGATAGGGTGTGAGTATTGATGTTCTGTTACTCTTTCCTCCAGGATCACCGGGGTCATGGATCAGGTGTGCATCGCTCGGAACTGACGACGCTCCTCTTCAAGGGCGCTGAACATGCATCACACCGCATTTTAGATTTACTGGAAAGTGTTTAATTTTCGCTTATGATCACTTTTAACATATAGTAAGGGCTCAGAACAGTGAACAACTTTAATTTGATTTTTACAGAATGCTTCAAGTTTTTCTAATGATTTAACATGTATCAACGGCATAAAACAGTGATGCACTTTTGAACTTTACCGAGTGCTTCAATTTTTGCTAATGATCACTTTTAAGATGTTTTTAAATACATATCAAGAGCTAAAATTATTAGATGTTCTAATTACATGATCACTATTGTTACAATTTACAATAAGTATAATATTATACAATACTCATATATTTTGATCAAATCTGAATGATCACATGCCGCGAGGATGATGATGATCACTATAAATTGTATATCGCTGCAGACTCAGAAATTTTGGTATCATTGTTATAATTTGGTGATTGTATTTCATGCCATATTTGGTGCACTAAGTTACATGTATACCACTTCACTTCAGCTGCAGTGTTACATTTAAAAACATCTGTGGAATGCCTCTGTATTTTATGAAATGCTCAGAGTTGGCTTCATGAGATGTTATGAAGGAATGCATGTTGTCGTTTTTTTTAAAGGAGCTGTAGACTTGGGTTTTTAGGAGCTGTAAACTTGGGTGTTCCCTTTCAAAGAGCTGTGTTACTTAAACATTTGTTTGTGTCACATTTGTAACAGATTCTTAGTATCAATTTCAAACATTTGACAATAATTTTTTATATCAACATGAAATTTATGTGGCAGTTTTTGTTATCCATGATGAAGGAAATGAAATGGACCTGTTAATTCCTATGTGCAAGAATACATAAAAATTACACTAAAGCTGTCTTCCTTGCCTCATCTTTGAGAGTATTTTTTTTCTGGTATATGGCTACTGCAACATATGTAAATGTAGTCTATGGTCTCTTATAACATGGAAATGGACACTCAGTCTGAAAGTTCTGACATCTAAAACTTCACTGTACATTCAGCAACAAATTCACAACAGATGTTCACTGTTGTTTAGTAGAGCATTCCTAAGCCTGGAGGTGTGAGGCAACTGCAGGTAAAGAGTTAACGTTACGAAAAGAAGACAATAGATGTGCACAAACCAAGTCTTTTAATTGGTTGCACCACATTTCAGGATGTGGTAGCTTGTGTAGACGTGCATGTGTCGCACCCTGACTACTGGCATATAGCAGGCCAGGCACATGTAGAGCTACATGCAACTGGCAACCTACATTTGTATACAGGCCAGCTACATGCAACTGAGAACCTCTACAGGCCAAAACATGTAGAGCTACATGCAACTGGCAACCTATACAGGCCAGCTGCATGTGACAGACATACAGGCCGGCTACATGCGACTGAGAGCTTCTACAGGCCGGATACATGTAACTGGCAACCTATACAGGTCAGCTACATGGACTGGCAACCTATACAGGCCAGCTACATGCGACATACATACAGGCAGAGTACATGTAGGGCTACATGCGCCTGAAAACCTATACAGGCCAGCTACATGCAACTGATAAACTCGACATGCCAGGTACATGTATGGCTACATGCAACTGGCAACCTATACAGGTCAGCTACATGCGACAGACATATAGGCCAGGTACATGTAGGGCTACAGTACATGCAACTGAGAACCTCTACAGGCCGGTTACATGTAGAGCTGCACATGCAACTGGCAACTTCTACAGGCCAGCTAAATGCAACTGGCAACCTCTACAGGCCAGCTACATGCAACAGACATACAGGCCGAGTACATGTAGAGCTACATGCAACTGGCAACCTATACAGGGCAGCTACATGTGACAGAACCTCTACAGGCCGAGTACATGTAGGACTACATGCGACTGAGAACCTCTATAGGCCAGGTACATGTATGATCACATGCAAATAACAACCTCCACAGGCCAAAACATTTTACTATGAATGCTTCTAACCCTTAGGCTGGGTTCCTACATAGTTCCACATTATATGACAATCCTACAAACATAAAGTCTTCATCACATTCATTTTTGCTATCAGTTCGAATTCAATGTACAATCGTAGAATTAGGCTATACAATTTTTTGTTTGCGATCATAAATAAAATTTGTTAAGTTACCATGATTGTAGCAGTTAGGACAATGATTTTAGATTGTGTAGAGAGCCAATATGGCTGAGTGTTTACAGTGATGACCGATCACACAATGGACACATCCAGCAATGCTCTACCACAGGCCTGAGAACATGTGACTACATTTTTATGTCAGATTGTGTGTGACGGCAAAGTCAATATGGGAATTGCTTCTACATCTGGGGGTTGAAGGCACCATAAAAACAGCACAAAAATCTGTTCCCCAAGTGATCAACATGAAGTGAAAATTATAACAGCATAAAATGGAATTTTGTAGCCAACCCCTCACTAGTATCTCAGACCTAATATCAATGTGTTTCAATGGGATGGATCCAGATATGTTTTTGTGCAACTCAAGTGTGCAGAAAACGTTTTAATGCAGATATAACTGCAGTTTGTGCTGTGTTTGGTGGAGCATTGCACTGACACTACAGTTAAACCTGTACAAGTGACCACCTCTACATATAAATGTAAGGACCAATGGCAAATATGGACACTTTTTTGGGGGGTCCCTTAGATCATTTTTCTCATTGACACAAGCATTGAAAAATCCTGCCCATATTGACCACTTGTCCACATAGATCAGATTTTATCGGTCCCATTTGTGGTCTTCTTGGTAGCCTCCTTCACAGACCTTCTGGGTGTGGCCGGCATCTATTTTCTGGGGCCAGAACGCTGGTTTGCAATTTTCAAGGGCCAGGTTCTCAAATACCAGGGGCATTTTACATGTTGAAAATCACACATCAGCACCACGCCCCCTCTAAAAAAATGCTGGCTGCACCTAAAGGGTCTTTCAAAGAGGCTCTCTTGGGCAGTTTTGACTGTGCACACCCATGCTACTCATCACAGGATGACGTGCAGTTAGTACAATGTGAGCAATGTCTGGCTGTAACACCTGAGAGAGAATATATCTCTGGGTCTGAAGCATCGAAGGCTGTTCGGGAAGGAAAACATTCAAAACAACATCGTTAGAGTTTCCATTTTTCCTATTTATGTACACGGGCAACTCAATCTTACATGGAAGTCTTGGACTTCAACAATTCATAACATTATCATTATAATTATCATTCGCCATCATAAGGCAAAAACGCATTCTGAATTCTTCTGCCGTGTATGTAAGCACTGTGGCTTGATGACAGCAATAACATGAACTCAAGCAAATTTGTAGTAAATATCAACGAGCTTGAGGTTAACAAGTGCCTTTCACTGGTTTCTGTAGCCGCAAAACTCTCAATAAACCATCCTGCATTTTGAGGCTATTCACAAAGAACTGCTATGTCCTTCATTTAAATCTATCATTCTGCATTTTTCACACAGAGACACAAACTACAAAGCTAAAATTTCCACCTGTTATACTTTGCAGAAAGTAAAATATCAGCACAACAACAAGCAAAACTAACAGCAAAGACAACATCGAAACCGAATAAAGCAAATTTTACCATTATTGGTGAAATGCACAATAAATTACCGTAGAATGTATACTGCAGACATGTCCCACACATCACATGTAGGAAGTAGAGCCATTAGTTAGTTTTCACATTTGTTTCCCAACATTTAATATACATGTACAAAATGTGCAATTCAAAAATTGCAATATATTTCTTTTTTTCCAACATTGAAAAAAATCACCAGTTCATTCCTCAGCAAGCTTGCCAACAATATTGTCCCGTCTCCCTGTCGAGTATTCTCTCTCTTTTTTTTCTCTAAGATTTTCACTGGATGGACAGAAGGCTTGGAGACAAAGACTCATGGGGCAAGGCAGTCTCTTGTGAGGGGGTCGCTGACCGCGGGGTCGTCGACCCCACCCCTACATTGCAGTGTATTTGGATATGGCTGGTTTGCTGGACACGCGCTCCCTGCTGAAGTCGCGTTTCGAGTCATCCTTCCCGTTCCCGTTCTGCTGGCTTCCGCCCGGACGGCGCCGGTTGCGCTTCAGCTTCGCAACCTCCTTGTCAAAGACGTCCCCGGAGCGTAAGGCCACGATGAGTTCGTCGAACTCTCCCGTGTCACGCCCGTCCTTGTTCCCGTCCTTTCCTTTCCCCTTCTTCCCGCCCTGCTCTTTCAGCTTCCGCTGCTTCTCCTTCTCCTTCTGCTCCTTGAGCTGCAACACAAGACAGCAACGTCAGGTACTGTACCTGTACACATCTTACACCATGTATATATAAAAGTTCTTTAATGTACTTAGAATATTGTTATTGCTAACTGTCCTGTCAAATTCCATTTGTAATAGCCACTATAATTCAGCAGCCCTGACTGTGTATGCTGAACAGCCAAACCAGTAAATGAATACACAAAACAAATGTTCTCAGTTGCCAGCCCAATGCCTTCTCCCTCTTGGCCCACCTCTCCTCCTCCAGCCATTTACATCTCATAACAGCACAGCAGTTATAATAGCAGCACACAGAATTCAGCACCAGGGACAGGCCCATACAGTATCACATACACATCATCACAAGACCATGTTTAACTTGTATCCAACACTGTTTGGTATCTTTCACAGTACTAGAGTTTTGACTGGTAGCAAGAGATGACTTTTGACAGTTTCTGCAGCCTTAAGAATGATGCTTCCGGACAATAATGGAATGGCAAGCTGTAATCTTTAAGCAAAGATGCTGATACAAGTTACTATAGAATCTACAGCCCACCTCCTGCTCCCTCTTGGCCCTCCTCTCCTCCTCCAGCCATTTACATCGCATAACAGTAAGAAGATTTGAAAAAGCTCCTTGATAACAGTTGACATACATCACAGAACCGTTTGAGCATTACAGTAGAGGCCACTTAATTGCACGGCCTATGTGCTAGTGAATTTTGTGCAATCATCCGGATGGTGCAGTTATGCGAAGCTATCTACCTGGACCGCACTGGTTTGGGATTTTTTATTTTCTTATTTATTTTTTATTGGTTTGGCTGTTCAGAACACACAGCCAGGGCTGCCCAACTAGCCTATGGCTATTACAAAGGGCTAACCCTATTTTAGGATTCTGTGCAGTTAACAAAAGTGTGTGTTAATCCGTTGTGCAATTAACTGGCTTCTACTGTACTGACTGTTACTACAGAATCTACAGCCCACCTCCTGTTCCCTCTTGGCTCTCCTCTCCTCCTCCAGCCGTTTCCTCCGCAGGTTCTCGTTGTCCTCCCGAGCCTCCCCGTAAGACGTCAGGAAGGAGTTGAAGATGCGGAAGAACTCGTCAGGCTGCATCTTGCCCTGCTCCTCGCCGAAGTGCTTCACGGCGCGGTCATACTGCAGGGGGAAAAACTGGTCATTAGACTATCTAGTGGGACCGCGTAGCACAGTGGTATTGCGTTCGCCTCGTGACCGAGAGGTTGCGGGATCGAATCCGCCTGCCGATCTTGTGCCCCTGGGAAAGGCAATTTACACGAACTTTCCTCACTTTACTCAAGTGAAAATGAGTTGTCCCTCGGATAGGACGTTAAATGGAGGTCCCGTGTCTGGGGAGAGCCACACCCCGGGCATGTTAAAGAACCCGCCACATGTGCGATGGTGCGGTGTGAGTGGTTCAAAACCTACAGTACCTTGGCCGCACATGGGGCAATTACTCAGGTCACCTGAGTGGCGCCGAATGGCAGCTCGCTCCAGACCCTTGCGATTTAACCCCGCCTATTGTAAGCTCCTCGCAATTCAGCCCCTGGCTGCAAAGAGTGAGTAGTCGGCCCACCCAATAACAATAACAATATAAAGCTGATTCTTCCTCAACCACTGGTAACAATAAATGCGCCCACTTCAAGGTAACGGGTTACATCAAATGACTGCAACATCATTGAGACAAGCTCAACTGCTCAATGAAAGTGTGGGATGGCTGAGCCAATAGGACAGGCAGGGTTACGAACATTCCCACCGCATATATCCTTTACTGTTTCTTTAGACAACATCAACGAGCTAGACACTGAATGGGACATAGGAACACTACTACATTAGAACCTAATCAAGTTGAAAAACTTATTTTCTGTTCTAGTCGACTATAACCACACACAAGGCATCGTTATCTAACCTTGGCCTTGGCCTCCTTGTACGTGTCCTCCAGCTCGTTGAAGGTGAAGGTTGCCACGGTGATGAAGTCGCCCATGACGGAGACGAACTTGTCTCCGCGGTCCGTCACGCGGTTCCTGTGGAACTCCAGCTCCTGGGGGTCAGAGGTCACAGACATGGCGTCAGAAGGGACACAACTGCTGGGATAACCTTATTTACAGGACAAGTCATTCAGGCAATACCGAATTTACAAACCTGGTACATTTTGTCATTCTTGGAAGACAAAATTCTTTTCTAACACTTTCAAGCACAGCATAATTTATGTCATTGAAGGTTAGACATCCAGGTGATAAGGTACACAACGCAGAAGTTACCTAAGCAGATGGACAGATTCTTTTAACAGTCAGACATTCCACATCATCTCATACTCTACCCTTACTTGATGACTGAGCACTGTCACTGACCAAAGATATCGTATGATATGTGAAATGTCTGACTGTATCAAATCTATCTAGTTTAGGGCTGGGTACCGGTACAGAAAATTCAGGTCCAGGTCCGGTTCAGGTCCAAAGGATCAGGTCCAGGTCCGGACCTGAACCTGGACCTGATTCAGTATGACTCATACCAATGGTCCATTTCACTACAAAGAAATCTGTTTGGTGGAGTATTAGACTTACACTGGCGTTTTAAAATCCTACAACACTAACTGCACCTGTACGATTGACTGTAAAACTTGGTAGAAATGACTATAAACTCTACTCTACTTCACTCTTGTTATTTTCTTCCACCTGCAAGTGCCAAAAACGTGTGAATGCCTGATCAAATAATATGTTAATTTTCTAACCGGTCCAACATCCGGTCCACCTAATTTTTTCAGGTCCGGTTTTTCTGGACCGGTCCAATAAGAAAAACCGGTTTTGTACCGGTACGCTGTACCGATACCCAGCCCTAATCTAGTTGCTAAGGTAATTTTCTAATAATTTTTTTTCTTTTGCAAATGACGTCCATGAGAACTGACACATTTGTATCACACTTTGTCAAAAATAAACACACATGTACATGTACTTGCCACATCCCCTATTTTGTCCTTTATGGACACTGCATCAGCATTGTGACTATTTCTAATAATCTTTCTACATTCAGGCATCAGACAATACTGACAGTGTACATAAAACAGTCGTAAAAAATACACACATAAAGTTCAACACTGCAGGAAAACCTGCCCAGCTACAGGGACTACAGAACTATACTGCAGAGTCTGCAGCAGGGCTGCGTCATGCTGCAGGCCTGGCTGCGTCATGCAGGGGACAGACTGCAGCACTTCTCTAGGGGACAACTCTACATGGAGGAATGTTTAGCCAAGCCATGCCATGCACAGGCATCACTGGGGGTCGCCCATGTCTAGTACAGGAGAACACTGGTCACTGTCAAACTGGGAAGATACTTTCCAAAACAGACAAATCTAGCTACATGTAGATACATATCCATCACAAACAGCAGAGGAAAACCAAAAGAGAGTGGCTGTACCTTGGTTCTTAGTATTGGCATCCCTATATTTCTATTTTGCAATTGAATGGTTTGACCGAGGTGGGCAGGGAATGAGGTTACTCTATTACAAGTGCGCCATGGGAGTTCTACATTTCAACCTGTTCCTGAACATATATCATATAGTGAAATTGGTAAATATGCTTTAAATCATTTCATTTCAGGGCATCTTCAATTATGCCATTATTATAGAATACAGCCTCCTTTAACATCTATCTGCGGGGTTACATCTATCTGCCACTTAAAAAACAGTGCGTTTGATGAGTGATCTCTAGTGCAACATCCCAGTTTAGATATACAGCAATGGGGGATGTTATATTGCCATTTTGGAGATGTCTTTATGTACATTTTTTTTCAGGGACTACAGATAAATGTGACCTGGAGGAACTATGTTAGAAGGGACTACAGAGATATTTGACTTGTTTGAATTCCTCAATTTGGAGTATCTTTCCAGTTGGAAGTGACCAGTGGTAGTACACACACGCACGGCAGACAACAACAGTACGCAGCCAAGTTGTACTGAAAATAGACACGTTTGTTATGTTAGTGGCGGGGCGGGCGGTTATTCGAGAGGCGGAACCTCGTACGAGTTTGTCCCTCCTGCTGACCCTGCGCCGCTGCACCCCGATCTCCTGTGAAACAAACACCGACACAAACGTGGAACAGCAGAACTGAAACCTTTAGCTGTTAGGGGATGGCTCTGTCTTGCTGAGGGAGCTTTTGCGTCTCAGAATTGAATCCTTTGCCTTCTGCATCAGAACTTTGATTTCCAAAAGTGGTCCTTTAAGTTAGACTGCTTTTCCACTAGACAGTGAGCAATGAGTGACCGTTCATCGACCGAAATTGGATTCATGTCACCCTTGATTCTCTAAATGGAATTTGATGCATGATGCAAAAGCATGAGTTAAAAGACAAAAAAATACAAAAAACATAAAAAAATTTTGTTGAGTGACATGTCAAATACTTGGTTGCTCATCGGTCTTTTCACGACTAGTGGAAAGGCAGTATAACCAGATGAATGACTTCTTCCCGTGAATGGTTGAGGTGGGTCACAAATGGAGACAGTCTTGTTGTTTAATTTTTGGTGAAGCATGCAGGTTTGAAAACTGGTGGCTGATTTTGTTAAAGACTGTGATAAAACTTGTGCTGTGCCAATGGGAGGTGGTGTTACAAAGTTTACCAATGACAGTGCAGTTACATGTAACTGGTGCTTTCATGGGTGATTCTTGTGCAAACCTACACAAGACAGAGCTATCGTCAAAACTATGTCATTACAAAGGAAAGAAAAATCAAACTAAGCAAACCTCAAATGACAGAAGAAGTAATAAACCCAAAATTCAAGAATAAAGTGAAACAAAAATGATGCTTAAACAAAGATGGGGGTAACTTTCAAAGGAATGTAATTGCCAAAAGTAACATGTTTTAAACCAAACATGCATGATTGTGAAAAAGTGAGCTGGGACATCCCCAGGAATCCATACAGAAGACAATACAGTCAGATGTAGAGTCAAGTTCACTGGTGAGGTTTGTTAAAATCTGTTCTAAGCTGTTTCTCACCTTTTCCAACTCCTTCAGCCCCGCACGTAACACTGACATGTCCTGCTCCAGGTCAGGGATACTGGGAAAGACACAGAAAAAGAAGAACTTTGAAATGTCTCTCTCTTTCTCTCTCTCACAGAAAGCAACAACTATGAAATTTCTCATACTCTCTCTAATTCACTCACAGACTCTTGTTCATTCACTACATTACTCAGTCGCTAAAACTGGAGGAACTTAAGAATTAAAAAAAAACTATGCCTTCCTTGATGACTCACTCATTCACTACCTTCTGGACTCCGTCTTGTTCGTTCCACTAAGTCTTGATTACTAAAACTGCCATGGATACTTTTCATATACTTTATTCTTTTTTTTTACACTCACTGACTCGCTCTTTCAATCACTCATCGACATAAAAATCCATGTCGCCCTCTTCCTCCCTCCCTTCCTGATCCTACAAGCTCCCTGATAATTTGACAACAGTGTTGTACCTACCTGACTTTGCAGGCCTCCTTGCAGTTGCTGATGTCGTTCTCCAGTTTGAGGACGTCAGGAAACTTCCTCTCGATGACCTCCAGCATGTAGTGCAGCAGGGTGATGTTTCTGGGGGAGGGAGGAAAGAGTCTTATAAACTGTCTGCCCAGCAAGCTTGTCATGTTGCTTCATAAAATACATAATGCACACAAAGACTGTTGCTGTTCAGTCGAAAATTTGGGTGAGTCCAACTTTTGTGTTGGATATTATATTTAAACTAGTTCAATAAACATAATACACACGAATGGATAAAATTGCAATCTGAAATACTTGCTGATTATTGCCTGTTGATCAGATTCTTTCTTGACAGAGACTTCAATCTCAATCTATGCTTGTAGAATTGTTGATTGCTATCTCTGATCTCTACACCACCCTTATACCAATGGAACAATTTAATGATGACATTACATTTTGTATCAATGAAACAATTGATTATATCATTCACAAAAATGCTTGGAGTGTTGATTCTCTACCTTCAATCTTTTCTGCAAATTCAAACTTACCGGTAGAAAGTACAATTTGTACCTTTCCGAGCCTGACTAATGATATACACAGGCAAGGTGTGTTGTTTCTCAGGGTTACTGCATGCAATCCTAAGGTTTCTTTCTGTACACTCCAACTCAGAAGTAAGTACATGAATTTGCACCAACCTGTCGATGCTGGACTTGGTGTCCACGATCTTGTTGAGGCTGGAGAGTCTGAAGCCTGAGGCGTTTCCCCTCTGGCCCCGGTTCATGTAGTTCCCGAACGCTAGCACCACCTCCAGAACCCGCTTCAGGCGCTTACTTCTGACAACTTCCTTAGATGCTACAAGTAAAGCTGCGAAGGAACAGAGGAATATTTTACTTCTCACAACTTCCTTAGACGCTACAAGTAAAGCTGCGAAGGAGCAAAATTTCTTAGGTCATCTTTTACTGCTTACAAGTTTCCTGGATGCTACAAGTAAAGTTGAAAGGAAGTAATTTTACTTTTCACCTCTTTAAGACACAACGAGTACATTGTGTAAAGCTACAAAGGAACATAATTTCTTAGGTCATCTTTTACTGCCTACAATTTTCTTAGATGCTAGAAGAAACCCTGGAAAGGAGCAAAGAAATCTTTTACTTCTCTCTCCTTATACACTAGAAGTTAAATTCAGAAGAAGCAGAATAATCTTTTACTTTCTTTGATCCTACAATTATTCCATGAAAGGATGCTGCAAGTAAAGAAATGTTCTTCAGAATTACCTCTACACTTTGAAATCCAAATTGTCTTCAGCTTGACTTTGGCTTAGCTTTGTTTTCTTTGGAATCCAAATTGTCTTCAGTCTGAATTGTCTTACAACCTTTCCTATTGGACATCTGAAATTGTCTTCATTCATAGTTAGAGTATAAAAGACCTGTTTCTTGCAGATCACTTCAGTGTCACTGACGAAGGAAAGTGGATTCTTTCCGAAACGTCTGACCGTTTCAAAACCATATCCAGTTGCTTGAGTAACTATTTTTGGCGTATCTTATTACCTGGATGTCTAACCTACATCGACGTACCTCTACACTTGTTTACAATCATTGCAATTAAGAGACTTTCAACATCTTCTGTAGCCAAGAGTACTTCTATTCTGGGTTTTTGTTACCGACTACACTTTCATACCTTCTATTCTTGGCTTGACTTCTCCCACTCTCTCCTGGAATTTCTTCTTGAAGAATAAGGCCTTCAGTCTCTGTTCATAATGTACAATCCTGCAGGAAAACAGACAGGACAGAAATGAAACCAGCACAAACCAATGGGGAGTGGAAAGATAGGAGGTACTGCACACTCTCATCACCCTAGAAAATATATATGAACTTAAATGAATCTGCAGTATTTACCAGTTTTTGCAAGCATTTTGTTTTCCCAATTTTTCCAATGATTCACTGTGAAACTGCATTTTCCCAATGTTCTGGTCCAGTTTTGTACAGTTGGACAGGTACAGGTTGAATATGACTGAACAGTAAGGTTTGATCCACTCACACCGGGGATGGGCCCCTACTGTTTTTGATAAGAAAAGAAGGGGTTAGGCGTGGCTGTCCTGAAACATGGGATCTCCTGCTTTACGTCCCATCTCATAGGACATCCCTAACCAAAGCTCTCATCTTCTCAAGGTACTCATTTCCAAGTCAGCTGAAGAAATAGGTGTTTAGTGCCTTTACCAAGGGCCCAACCATTGGGGCCTGCTAGGTATTCAAACCAAGAACATGTTAAATTGTAATAAGTCACCAACCCTAACCACAGGACTGTCCTACCTCCTTAAGAGATGCTGATGAGGACCAGGTCCTTAGTTGCTCATCTGTACAGGAAGCTTTCCATAAGTGTGTGTGTGTGTGGGGGGGGGGGGGTGGCTTTATATGTGTGGCTTTATGTGTGGCTGTCCTCAAACATGGGAACCTTAACCATGAGAAAAAGGAGATGAATTGGAACTCATAAGTATGCAACATGGAGGGCTGTGTTTGAGGAGAGCCACACTTTGTGCCGATTAAAGAATCCACCGCACTTATCAAAAAGAGTATGGGTCCGTCTCAGTTTGAGTGGACCAAATGAATCTATCCAAACATGCAGTTTCTACTGTTTAGTGCAAACCTGGTGTGTTACCCCATGAGGCAGTTTACTGGGTATGCATACAAACAAACAAACAAACAAACAAACAAGGATGCACTTACTTGCTCATCTCGTACAGGAAGCTGTCAGCCCGCGCCATCTGGTCGATCTCGTGTTTGTGCTCCTCCAACAGGTCTGTCTCCTCCTTGGTGGGGACGAACTTCAGAAGCTGTCAGGGAAAACAAACAAACAGGTCAGCAATGGGGATGAACTTTAGAAGCTGTCAGGAGAAAAAAATGCATATAGGCAAAAATCTGTAGTAGCTCATCAGCCTTGTCCACTGACAGACAGAAACACAAACACACACAGACAGAAACACACACACAGACACACACACACACACACACACACACACACACACACACACACACACACACACTCGACCATGTCCTTGGGCAGCTTGTCAGCCTTGTCCACAGACAGACAGACAGACAGACAGACAGACAGAAACTCACACACACAGACAGAAACACATAGACTAACCTGCTCAACCATGTCCTGGACAGCACATGAACCTTGTCCACAGACAGACAGACAGACAGACAGACAGACACACGCAGACAGACAGAAACACATACACACAGACAGGCTAACCTGCTCGACCATGTCCTTGGGCAGCACATGAACCTTGTCCACAGACAGACAGACAGACACACGCAGACAGACAGAAACACACACACAGACAGACTAACCTGCTCGACCATGTCCTTGGGCAGCTCATCAGCCTTGTCCACCGACAGCACAGCCTTGGCGATCTCCTCGTTGGACATCTTGAGCTTGGAGAGCAGGATGGTGCAGTTCTGGGCGCGCCGACCCTCGATCACCGACAGCTCCTTCACCCGCGTCTTGATTGTCAGGTCTTCCACATCCTCCTCTTTCTGTAAGACACGACACACGCTGGTAAGACATCTACAGGCACATTCTTTCATCTTCTGTTTACGATAGTTATATAGATTTACAGTGTAGTCTGTTTCTGATACATGAATTTAAAAATTTGCTGCATGTGAAATGCGGGAATTGTTGTGAACCTAAATGTAACGTCCATCAAAATGTTTCCACTGTATCATAATCACAAAATTGTGTGTATTTAGAGATCTCGCAGCACTTCCCAGATATGCACAGTTAAGATATGCAAGAGTAGTCATCATACTGGGGGATGTTGCATTGGATATCTCTTACACAATTTTTCATGGTGGCAAATATATGTGACCTGGCAGAAGTGTATGTTACTAGACGTCTAAGCAAATTATAGTTCAACTTCCAAATAAAATTACAATTACTAACCCAGTTCTAGAGTATGCATTTTGGTTAATTGTTACAATTAAGTACTGTTATTTGTTAACCTTTAGCAACTTTTTGTTAACCGTTAGCAACTTTTGGGTTCTGTGTGGTTCAAAATTTGCCCACTGCTTGTTAAAGGACATTATTTGTACATCAGTACTGCAATGCTACGTGGTGTATGACTGTGAGTGAGTAGAAACGCCCTTGTGCTTACAGCACGAGGACTGGTCACTTCAGACTTAGAAAGGCAGCGGCAATACGGAATTTGAAGGCAACAATCTCGATAACAAAATTGTGAAAGAAATCAAGAAGCATGCATGCTCTGCTGTGTATACAGTAGCAAGTTCAAATAAAAGGCCTGTAACAAGGAAATTGACTTTCAAAGTTCAAAGTGACCACCCTTCAAAATTGTGTGAAAGGGACGTAGATGGTGTGACTCTTTGTCTACGAGTTTGGTGTGAAGAAGTGAAGTTACTGTTCCGATATGTCTGGTTCTGTATTATATGCTATATGAGTGGTGAGGAGGTGACTATTATTCTGTATTGTCTGGTTCTGTATTATATCCTATATGAGTGGTGAGGAAGTGAAGTTTGACTATTAATATTCTGTATCGTCTGGTTCTGGATTATACCATTCCATGTCTCCGAATGTCCTCCGCCACACCGCCTCTCTGCTGTACAGAATAATACAGACATGCTGTCATCACCGAATCACACAGGACAAGCTTTAGAAGCATCTACAGAGGAAGACTAGTCCTACCTGGTCCCATGACAGGCCCTGGGCAAGCGTGAGAGGTGAGGAAAGAAAAGTCTAGCACATGAATGACTCGACAGGCAGCGGAGCGCCCAGTGAGATTGGCACACACAGTACAAATGCACAAGTACACAAAGGCGGGTAGAGACATATGGACATGTGCTGTGTGGGAAATACTTGTCCTACAATGTTGTTGTCATTCAATTTTCAGCCAAAGGATGACAGAACCAACCGCCGAGAAGGACGTATGGCTTACTTTTATACACCTCCACCAAGTTCCCAAAAAGTCCTCAATTTTGTGTTTCAGGGTTATGAAAGTCACCGAAGTCCATTATTACATGTACACACTAGACAGCTTGTCATTGAAGTCAGCTTGAGCAGGTGAAATGTCTCAGTCTACAGTATATGATGACTTTAAGGCACCATTATAACATCAATGTAGATGAAAATATGTTCTTTCGGACAGCGTCCAACTAACAGACTTTAGTATTGGGCTTCTAGAGATTCTGCCAAAGAAAATTTGTTGACTTTTTGATTTTGAAGGTACAATGTACCAATCATCTGTACTTCACACACTGACACATGTAAGCAAGAACAGGACTTTCTTCATAAGGAGAATTTACAAATAGTAGATGACATTAGCAGCCATGAGGCTCTAAGCTTCTTTAAGGAAGCAAAGTCAAATCAAAGACATGACAGCAAAAGGGAAAATTCATCTTAGAACGTTTAAGCTTACAAAGCAGAAGCTATGAGAAGGCTAAAAGGAACTTAAAAGAGGACCTTAAAGAAGGTAGACTTTTGTAAGATTTCAATGTAGAAAAATACGTCCTATTTCATTTGATCTTGACCTTAACATGAGACCAACACATTTTTTTTTACATTGGAGCAGATGTTTGCCTGCAGTACCTGTGGCTTCTGGTAGGCAGAGAAGGTCTTGTCAAACTCTTGCAAGTCCATCACTTTGTGAACCTGTGAAAAACAAAAAACGTACCTTCTTTAAGTCACAATACAAATGTCTAAAACAGGAACATTTTACGCAGGAGACAGAAAAGGAAAGGTCCCTCGATAGTTTATGCGTCAACTTTGAATATTTATTAGAAGTACATTGTATATATGGGAAACTTGTTGGGCTCCATTAAAAAAATCAGCACATTTAAGGTGAAGATACTACCCAGATTGATAAATAATGTTATTGACTTTATATACACGTGTGGGTAGAAATACGGACCTGAGAGTCATCCAGCTCTGTCCAAACTGTTCCCACCACTTTCATCTGAAAACAGGACAAACAACACATTTCACACAGGGAAGAATCATCAGCATCAGTGCAGAATGGATAGTACATTAAAAAAGTGTAGATTTCTGCACAAACAAGTACTGTAATACATTTAAGTTCGCGGGGATTTAATTTTGCAGTAGCGGGAAAAATGACTTTTCGCGGTGGTTTTAAGTTTGGGGTAGCACCATGCACTGTAGTCTCTTACTGCCATGGAAAAATGTTCACAGTGGTTTTAAGTTCGCGGTAAAGTGGCCAGCACAAAAACCGCGAACATCAAACCACCGCGAATGTTTCTGCATTTACAGTAGTAGAAATTGTGCTAGACATTTTTATAGTATATATAACATCTTTCACGTGACATCAAAGAAGCAAAAATAGAGGAGGCTGAGGCAGCTATTAGCATTACATAGAACCCTAATTCATCTTAAAGGGCACCAGTATGACATTCAGCACCTGTACACTTAATTGATACAATGTACGTAAGTAAGTACAACTATAAGGTTAAAGAATTACTCACTTCTGGCAGCTTGACCCAGTTGAAGGATTTGAGGGCTTGTGAAGGTTTGGGCGCAGGCTTGCGTCGAGGCACGGCTGCCCCTGGGAGTGGGGGAGCACCTGGTGGGGGTGGGGCACCTGCGGACGATGGGCAAGTTTCAAATATTAGAATGAAAGCTGATCTGCGTTGCTAGCAAACATACTGTAGAGAAGCTGGTTGGCATCTACATGTACATGTAGGGAGTAACTGAGGGGAAGCATCATGAAATATTCTAGTATAGTATTCCAAGACATCGCAATGTAGTTAATATAATTACAATAGCTCATGTTTTTAGCCCAGGTCACTAGGTCATCCTATATACTCTTCTCAATAAGTGTGTTGGGGTCTTTTACCATTTTACGTGCTGAGGGTTTGATGCTTAACACCTGAAGCTTCCTCATACACGGGGCCGAAGGCTCAGGCTGTATGTCATTATCCGAAATGGCAAATGCAATCCCTTACAATATGTCCGAGCTCGGGCGGACCCTGGGATCAAACCCCTGCCCACTAACCCATGGAATTCGATCCATGAGACAAAACTTTGCAACTGATTGCGCCAAAGGGACATGTTTTGTATCAATAAACATTACAAACGATGGAAAAATTTTATTTTGAGTATTTCAGAAATTTTGAAGACTCTGTTAGCTCACCTGGAGGTGGAGGGGGTCCCATGCCAGGAGGGGGTGGGGGAGGGGGTGGTCCGATCCCCCCTGGTGGGGGAGGAGGGGGTGGCGGACCCCCCATGGGTGGCGGAGGGGGTGGGGGTGCTACCCCCACTGTAGCTTTGGTATCGTCTGGTACACTTCCGCCATGTACAAGGCCGATCAGGCGTTCCTTCTCACCCCTCTCCTTCTCTGCCTAATGACAAAAGAAAAAGCAAGGAGTAAGAAACCGTTCCTCATTGTTCTGGTGTCTCCTCTTGCAGCCTCTCTATGGTATCACATTCATCCCTAAGACTTTTGAAATCCAAACAAACATATCTTACTAACACAATATTCTACGGTCTGGTTAACTTCAGCATATTTTGGGTGTTCAATTTGGAGGAAAGGATGATTTTCACTTTTGCAACTTGCGATTGGTGACTTTTGACAACATAAAGGCTCAATATGGCTCAATATGGCTAATTGTAGTTGTTCCATGTTTAATACCCCACCCGAACTGCGGGTAGAATTAGAGCCGCACTGACAGGACAGAACAAGCCGCCAAACTTGATATGTTGCAGCAAGGCTAAAACTACAGGCCACTACATTGTACAGCTTACACTTCAAATCAGCACTACACAGCCAATACTTACACAGCAACACAGGTGCATTAGAGATCGACTGCTAAAGCCCCCGTCACATTTTCAGGACTTTCCCAACCAACTTGGATGTTGGTGCAGGGTTGGAAGTAGCCAGGAATCCAGCTATTCTAGCTACAATTCACTTCTCTTATCCCATTTGAACAGAATAAGACTTTTCCAACTTTAATCTCTTTAAATTTTCATTTGCCAGACGTAGACAACTTGAAGTCTTGTAGGCAACCTATCCGACCAACTCAAACCGCAGACAACCAAACTTCCAATCACGGTCTGAGGGCCATGATCGGCTATGTGTGACTGGGGTTAAAGGCCGCCATGTGAGGCCAAACTCTATAGTTGTTAGTGGTGTTAAGTGTTCTACAGTGCACCTACAGTGCTGCATGCCACACAGTGAAGACGCTCCGGCAACCTCCCACCAGGTCTCGGGCAGAAACACCAGCAAGCAAAGCACAGCTGCGAGGTAGGGCAGCCCGAAAACCTGATGGGAGGTTGGCACTACTAGAGGGGAGGGAGGGGGGCACAAGTTTTTTGGGGAGGTTGTGTGTGTGTGAGGGTGTGCACAAACCAAGCAAGCCAGATGTCGGCACTCATGCAGGAGGGGGGTACCGAGGCTAGGCCATGGGGGCGATATTGAGCTGGGTTCTTCTTCTTCTTCAAGGGAACTCTAAAAGGAATGTTCTATCAGTTACCCCAGGTACCCAAACCTATTATTGGTCCCTTTCGTTCTCTCCACAAAAAGAGGGGAGAATGAAAGAAACTTGGTAGCTATAAATATTATAGGACATCTGTCATTATGTCTACAAATCCCAGAACTGTGTGTAAAAACTGTAGCATGTCTGCGCAATGTACCAGTCAGGACATGTAGACAGTATCAGTCACTACACACAGCTCTGGTCTCTATAGAGAGTGTGTTCATTTTTTCAGGTTTCCATACTGTATTGTTCTGTCAACTTTGGATCAACAAATTCCCCTCAAAAAACTACTTCACATTGTTCCAAGCTGAAATCTCTGTTTTAGTCAAATGTTCCTGGAATCTGGTCAGAAATACTAACAACGTGTGGACCTACTGCGTCTCATGCCACAAAAAGTTTTCTTAACTCCGACAGACTTTTGAGCCAGCCTACCTGCCTGAAGTATCTTTCATTCCCTGTACTCTGATTCGCTCCCTGTCACCAATAACACATCAAGCTCTTTAGCTGTTACTTCCTTAACAATCATTAATTCCCATTTCATGAGGTGTGCAGGTAGATTTGCATGTATGTAATGTCAGCTCCATGTTTCCTTATGTTTCCAAATCATTTCTTCTGATTGTGTCATTTGGCAAGAAGGCCTCGACAAAATGGTATTCCCTTTTGCCCAACCCTCCCAAAATAAGTTTTTAATAGATAAATTCAAGACCCAGCTCAATGTCATTGCCATGGCGCCAGCCCAAGGGCAGGGTTTAAAGGTTAAAGGGCATGCAAGGCTGAAACGGAAGCACTGACTGTTGCCCGCAGCTCATTGAGTTTCCCTGAGAGCTCAGTGACCTTTGCCCTCTCCTGGGCGAGCTCCTCCTGCACTGATGCCAGCTTGTCCTTCATCTTGTTCAGGGTGCTCATCATCTCCTCCTATAAACAAACAAACAAACAAACAAATAAACAAAACAGTCATTTGAAAACAGGGTTCACTACCTTCTAACTTTAAAGCTTTAATGTGAATGAAGTGAGATAAACCCTTAAATGTTTGTTGGACTTTCAATGTATGTCATTGATTGATAAACATGGTGTCAGTGGTGGCAGAGCTGCTGATCAAACATGGTGTCAAATATGGAGGCAAGGAACTTCATCAGTCAACGAAATCCTACCCTGATTTCTCCTAACCTGCACTTGGATTAACAAAAACTAACTAAAACAGTTACCAAACCAACTAGTTCAAATTTTCTATCATCTTACCCTCCCATTCATTACCAACGCTTGTAATAGCAGTGAAAACAAAAGTTTCTGGATGTCTCTTGATCCAGTGAAGCATCCCTGCTGAGGTGTAACACAGATCATCAAGCCCATGACCCTGATGCACAGGCATGCAATCCTCCATGCTTCTTACTGCATTGGCACTGGCCAGCCAATCACAATGCAAGCAACGGTCAAGAAACAACGTGATAGGCTGGTAACTTTCCCTCCAACTAACAGAAGGCGGGTTTTCTGAATGGCTGATGGCTGATTGCACACTAGTATGACAGGGTGAGATATAGACGAAAGAAGGGCCAGGCATAAGAAGATGATTGTGGTACCTTCTCCTGTATTTTGGTAATCTCCAAGCAGATCCTACTGTGGCATAAGATAGTATCAAAGGCTGGCAGAGGAGTGAAGCTAGCTTAGGAGTGTGTTTCACAAGGCAAATGGACACCTTTTGGCTGACTACACTCCTTGGCCAGTTTGGTACTATCTTATGCCATTGTAGAATCTGCTTGGAGATTAGTGTTTTGTAATCTCCAAGCAGATCCTACGGTAGCATAAGATAGTATCAAAAGCTGGCAGAGGAGTGAAGCCGGCTTAGGAGTGTGTTCGCTACCGGGGCAAATGTACACTCCTTGGCCAGTTTGGTACTATCTTATCCCATTGTAGGATCTGCATGGAGATTAGTATTTTGGCCCCAATCTCCATGTCTTACCTTCTCCTGTATCTTGGCCTCGCACTCCCTCTCTTTCTTCTCCAGCTGAGATGTGAGCTCCTCCCTCTCCTGCTGCATGGTCTGGGCCTGAGCCTTCCACTGCTTGATCTCATTCTCATTCACGATCCTGAGGGACGGTTTCAGTTACAAACAGCCGTTAGAAGTCATGTACAAGTGATACTGTAAGATCTGAGGGACAATTCCAGTTGAAAACATCCTTCAGAACATGTACAAGTGATACTGTTAGATCTGAGGGACAATTCCAGTTGAAAACATCCTTCAGAACATGTACAAGTGATACTGTAAGATCTGAGGGACGGTTCCAGTTAAAAACATTATTCAAATACAATTCAATGTCTACACCTGGATAAGAAACAGATATTTACTTCCGGACGTTTCGAGTGACATCCATCACTCTTATGCAGCGTCACTCGATGTCACTCGAAACGTAAATATCTGTTTTTATCCAGTTGCAGAGATTCAATTGTATTTGAATATTGTTTACCTGGATGTCTAACCTTCATAAACTTTCCAGTTAAAAACATCCGTCAGAACGTGTACAAATGATACTGTCAGATCTGAGGGACGGTTCCAGTTAAAAACAGCCGTCAGGAAATGTACAACTGATACTGTTATTAGATGGCATTCTCATTCAGATACTCAAGATATACTTGCTTGAGATCCTAACCCTCAATCCGGTGCATTTCTAACCACCTGAAAGTGACCTGTGGCATGCTACATTACAACCGTACCACGCCAATTTGGTGCATGGGGGAGGTCTGTAGTGTGAGAAGGGTTAAGAACATCCTGTGCATACACAGAGGGCCAATACCATAACCGATGGCTGAACCAAGTTCCAACACAACAAAAAAAACTGAAACAGATTCCAGACTTAAGGCACTTTTGAACCACCCCTGAAGTTAGATAGCGTCTCAGATATCTGACCAGACTGGGGAAGCTGGTTGAAAATTTGTAAGTTGAGTTAATTACTTATCAGTGTTGGACTGACTGTATACAATTTGGCATTAATAAGAAGAATTGATGATGGTACTTTACCAGCAATGTTACAAGCTCTAAGTAATTCTGATTAGTCATGTGAACAATAATCATACAATAAAGTTTGATTGGTTGGTTATTTGGTTAATTTGAAAACTCAGGAGGCTGCAGTTTGAACAGTTTTAAAGTTGTTGCTTTGGAACACAGTTTGGCCATCTCTGATGTGAACTGCTGACACAGATGAAGGTTTGTGCTACCATCCCATCATCCTAAATCCCTGAAACACCCTGGGAGGGGGAAGGGGGGGGGGGGGCTTAACGCACATGTCAATGTCAACCAACAGGCCCACTTCACATGATGCACCGACATCTGGGCCACATTCTGGGGGTTCGTCGAGCTGCAAACTTTAACGTGGGTGAAATAAGAGTGGAAAGCAATGATCATACATATCAGAGTTTGCAAAAAACAGAGAAAATGTGGAGGGACACTGTATCAGGTGGAGAATATGAGAAAACAGAAAGAAGATTTTTCTACCTGCCCAGAGCTAGAGGATCATTACACAGTCTGCAGACAGAGGGAGGGAAGGAAAGGAGAGTAGCAAGATGAAAGTAGAGATGGAGGGAAGAGTGGCAAGAGGAAAACAGAGACAGGAACACACAGGAAACAACAAAACATGACTGTTAAAACAATCAAAAGCAAAATAGTTTCAACATAATCTATGCCAAGGAACGTCAATAAAACAGAGCTTCTTTGAACAGAAAAATGAGACCGACAAACTTCCAACCAACTTCGACCACCTCATGGAGTGACATGATGAAGTTCTACACTTGTCTTACATTGTGTTGAACAACTTCAAACAGAGATTTTGTCTCGTATCAAGCTGACATAAGACAGTGGCATTGAACATCAGCGTACACGAAGCATAAAAACCACAGTGCTGACTTACATCTCCACCAGTTGGCTGACGTTGATGTTCTTGAGCGGCGCCACGTCAGGGTCCATTCCGTTCTCCTGCACCACGATCTGCTGCAGGATGCGGTCCACCAGCTCCCAGTACTCCGGACTGCCATGCCTGTCCACTGTACAACAAACCATTGGTCAGTAATACTATACAACCATAGCCCCTAACCCAGTTCCCAGTACTGTCATGTCTGTCCACTGTACAACACATACATGTACAGGTTCACTGTTTACTATCAGCAATGTTCTCATGCTAAACCTACACCACAGCTAACCGACTGCCATGCCTGTGCACTGTACAACACAACACATACATACAGGCTCTGTTAGAACATGCTATAGCATATAGGTCAGTTATAATTACCATAACCATAACCATAACCCTAACCCTATAGCTAACCCTACAGCTAACAAAGTACTATGGAATGCCATGCCTGTCTGTGGTAAAACATGGTACATTAGCAACCATACAGTAACTCCAACCCAGCTCCTAAAAAATTGGTCATTCCAACCCGAAGAAGGCCATAGTGAAGAAGGGACACCATTTGGCAAGTGTTTTCTTTGCTGTGTGGGAAGACAGCTCAAGCCTTCAAGAAGACTAAATTTTCATGCTTACGCCATCATGATTCTGATGTACTTATCATTAAGTACCGGCAACGTCTTAACTTATGAAAAATCAATCTTAAAGCAGAGAGAGTCTTGACTTACGTGGCAGGAGGAGCAGGTGTTGGAGGAGTGACAGGAAGTGAGGATACGCCGCCGTGTGGTTCAGCTTCTTCTTCAGCAGGTCGAACATGCTGCCGGCACTGCGTGAGTCCACATGGACCTGCCAGACAGAAACGTACAATATTTATCTCATCTATAAAAGACAAAACAAATCAAGCAACTGGATAAAATCTCAACAAGTCAGACCTAACCATTCTCAATGTATCTCATCTTAGATGTAGACAATATATATACTGGAAAGCTGTTCTCTCACTGGTTGTAACAAGAAAGATAAGGTATAGTTCCATCATACTCTTAAAGGAAAACGTTCCCTAGATCCTTTCAACAAGTACAATAAATGTGGCTCAAACACAAAAATGTCAGGGATTTGAGACAAGATGTTAAGAAAAAGATAAATTCATGGCTAGCATTTTCCTTCGTACCGAGAGGAAACAAACTCATTAAGTTCTAATCTCTAAACATGACTTGTATTGAAAGTCCAAGGTACATGTAGTTTATTTCCTTACCACATCAAATCTCTTTGCAAGTTCCTGTTCATCCTCAGTTCTGATCAGTTCAAAGAAGTCTATATGCCTGAAGCGAAGAGAAAACATACATGAATGTAAGACATCAGCTTATAATACAGGAATGCAAGACAGCAGCATACTAATAATGATACAGGAACATAAGACAGCAGCGTACTGAAAAAGATCAAATAACTTTGACAATCATTGATGGCTGTCATGTAAGATGCAATTAAATCACTGTACGAAGTCTTGTATAAATAATTACCAATGTTTCAACTTTGGAAAGGCACTTATAAATTTCTGTGAGTGTCAAAACAGAAATACATGTATAAATACAACATAATTATGTAAACTTAAGTTGAAATATAAGACATTAAATTTTCAAAAACCCATACTTTTTTCCTGACGTGACTAATATTAATACCAATATCAAATTTTGCACTATTAGAAATGTTATACAATGTACAGGTATATCACATTTCTGCCTTTGACCTTTCTAAATGTCTTTGACCTTTCCATCTGCCTTTGACCTGTCTATCTGGATAAACCAAAGAATTGGACTAGTATAGTCTAATCAAAACAAAATTAATGGCCCAATACAACTGCAGTACGAGGCAGTTAGTTCTAAGAAACCCTCAGGGCTTGAGGCCTGACATACAGTTTATATTTGACTCTAATGTTTCCCCACAGTGGGCTGTGTTTAACAAACAGAATAGCTGAGGAGGAAGGTAATATCAACAGGGTGGGAAACACTCAGCTGACGTTTGACATGTCAAACTGGCTGCACATAGGGACATACAAAGGCAACGACTTATCAAAACGCTGGTTACTTTACATTCTGAATTCGATATTCTGAAGTTAAAACACTCTGTTTATTGTTAATTTGAAATTTAGACTGTTCATGCGTATTTTGTAAATTCAGAATTACTCTGCAAATGACTCCAAGAGAGTACAATTAATTTCTTTCCTTACCTATCTACGACTGCATTTTCATGGATCTGTAGCTTGTCTTTCTAAAATTCTATGATGGGTCCTTGCCTACCTAAGACTTCAAAGACATTACGTACGAATTTCTTACCTTTCACAGATTCGGGTTCCTTATATATCTAAGTTTCTATGATGGGTTCTTTACCTATCTAAGATTCTATGATGTATTCCTTACCTATCTAAGATTGCATTTTCATGAGTCCGTAGCTTGTCTATGATGGGTTGGATGCCCAGCATCAGAAATTCGTAGCGCAAGTGGACCCTGAATTCCAGGCTCTCCTGCAAAGGGAAATAAAAAAAATTGTTAAAAACAAATTTTTTGCTTATCTATCTGGTTTGAAAAGATTTAAAATCACAGGTAACCTCATAATTGTCATTTCCTATGTCAAAACTTACCTGTTTGGAAATCAACCTAAGCCCTATACAATGCATACACATGTACACAGGAAAGGAACACTAGCTGCAGGGCAGAAGTCAGATCAATTCCCTGGCAAATTTCCTGTCCTTGACACAAATTCTAACTGATGGCTTCACTGTAGAAACCTAAACCTGAGCTGGGTTTCTGGTACAACGATCCTGAATTATTCCCAGCAGGTGGTTAAGGAGGAAACTGAAGAAAGCAGGAATGCCGAATTAGCACATTTATCTAAGCATCCATAAAGACATCAGAGGGTCACGCCGACCTAACGGGTTACCGGCAGATCACCTTGTGGCGGGGAAAACAAGTTAACCTTTATATATGAGGTGCTACGTCATATCTTACATAAGCTATATATATATAGATTAATGTATCTATCTCTTACATAAGCTGTCATAGCATGTAACCTCTGGCACACTGAAATATCACCTTTAACACAGTTAAGTGGCCATTTGGCTAACAATTCCGTACTGGGTAGGTGATTAGGTAGCAGGGAGAAGCCTAATACCATTTTTTTACCTATGCAAAAAAATGCAGGAGGGGGGCATTGTGAGGGAGCAGAGTGTGTGTGTGTGGGGGGGGGGGGGGTAATGTGGTGGAAGGGGGGTTCCCCCTGCACTGCAGAAAGAACTCACCTCACCAGCACCATATCTGAGCATTAGATTTTGGACCCCTACTGGCCCCCGTAGGAACTGCAGAACTCACCTCACCAGAACCATATCTGAGCATGACATTAATGAGGTACCCCTAGTGGCATTGATGTGAACTGCAGAACGAACTCACCTCACCAGCACAATATCTGAGCATGACGTTAATGAGGTACCCCTAGGAGCATTGATGGGAACTGCAGAAATAACTCACCTCACCAGCACCATATCTGAGCATGGCGTTGATGAGGTACCCCTAGCAGCATTGATGGGAACTGCAGAAATAACTCACCTCACCAGCACCATATCTGAGCATGGCGTTAATGAAGGACATGATGGCTGTTTTCAGGTTGACCTCCTCCCGGTACACCCCCGTACTTCGGTCCAGGTCGTGGATCAGCGACTGCAAGGAAGAGACACGGAAAAAAAACACTTTAAAATAAACACATGGCATGAGAGGTGCTGATAGAAATCATTCTGAAAGACAGTTGGACTGTACATTCAAACACAAAAATGTAAATTTTGCAATGTCCAACTCCTTGACAAAGACTGGAGTTGGCCAGTAAAGAATATGGGCAAGTCCAATTTTTTTGTTGGACATTACAGTTCAATTTCCTTCAGAAGCAATAGCATAGTTGCTTAAGACTCTTACCAGTGAACAACATCAAGTGGAAAGAAAAAGACATTGCAACGTAGATGATTGCAGCTACAAAACAACAAGAAGAGCTGAAAGAATCTTGAAGAAAAAATCAACAACTTCAAAACAGCAGGAT
This sequence comes from Branchiostoma floridae, assembly GCF_000003815.2. Lineage (NCBI taxonomy): Eukaryota > Metazoa > Chordata > Leptocardii > Amphioxiformes > Branchiostomatidae > Branchiostoma > Branchiostoma floridae. Next base: position 4,053,763 of record NC_049979.1, read on the forward strand.
GGACCCCAAAGAAGCTCAGGCCCTAAAATGCCTCTCGTTACACTCGTTACCTCTCTCGGTCCCAGCCTTGAGCGTCGGTGAAACAGCGGCAAGTCATGGAAGAGGGACTGGTCACAAGATCACACACACACACACACACACAAACATACATACAGGAGCACGGGAGAAAAGAGGTGCTTCAGAAGTTTACAGCTATGAAATCTGGAGCCAGCCACACACCACTGAAGGAAGCTAAGACTAACATAGAAAATCGACTGCAGAAGTGGATTGCATGCATTTGTACAGCCAGCGTGGGAATACATGACAAGTGCATGAGATAATACAACAGGAATGCTAGAGGCAAGACACAATACTTTTCTCCAAAAGGGTTGATCTACGTCACCCACTGGAGACAGAGTTTCCCTGATGTAAAAACAACAAGGCGACCTTGGGAGGGTTCACATTGTTCCCACCAGAACTCTTTCTTGTTATCTAAATTATATTTGAATGTGCTTGAATGTGGATTTAGCTGACAGATCTAAATTCTAAGTGATATATCTGTATAACAAGTAACGTTACCTAAAGAAAGATATCCTAATACAGAGAGAAGAAGAATTTTCATTTAACCGCTTTTTAGTTTTTCCCAATCCAATGTAACTAGGGTCAGTGTCTTTAGAATGAGGTTTTTCACCCACATGGCTAAATTTTACCATTCGCAGTCAGCATTGGCAGTCTGGTGGAGACAACTTCCAGAAGCCAAGCAGCTGAATACTGTAATTCCTGAGTTTTTCAATGTTATTTTAAGTTCACGGTTTTCATGTTGACGACTGGAAGGTAAACTTATCATTATTGATAACAAATAAATCACTACCTCTTTTTATGTGCACATGCCGCTATCGTCAACATTTAACTCTGAGAACAAGTTAAATTTTCTCAGACTGTGAAAGTTAAGTATCGAGAAGAATTACAGTAACAAGGTTTGGATAAGTGACAAAGTCTGGGCAGTTCTGGTCATATTCTAAGTACCTGAAATCTTGTCCTCTCAGCGGAGTAGTTCTGGTAGTGCAGCATGGCCTCCAGCACCTTCTTGTGCCCCCCCTCCACCAGGCACACCGCGCCCAGGATCTCCAACACTGCGATCTTCGTCTTGATGTTCTCGCAGCTCAGGCTCTGCGCGATGATGTTGATGCTGCTGTGGTGGCCAAGCACATGGGACCTGCCATGCTGGAGACAAACAAACAAACAAACAATAAACAAACAATTTCAACACATAGTTAACTACCAACACAAGGCCATGGGACCTGCCATGCTGGAAAATAACAAACAAACAAATAATAAACAAATGAATTGAGATTCAAAACACAACACACAGGGCTATGGGACCTGCTATGCTGGAGACAAGCAAACAAACAAATAATAGATTTCAACACACAATAAAACACTCAATACTTGGCTGTCAGATCAGACATGATGTAAATAAAAATAAACAATAAATGAATAAAAAATTTCAACACACTTAGCTTGAATTTTCATCTGTGTGGGTAGTGATCATTTAGAAACAAAGTTGAACTGTAATTTTTTACCCCAAAGCACAAACTTTAAAACAGAGACTAAGTGCTAGCATCAGAACACATTGGATTACTAGGCACCATTATATAACTTTCGCAACTTATGATCCAATTCTTACAGAGTTACTACCATGCAGTAAGGAACATATATGATAGGAGTCTCTCTTCATTCATGTAGCTACTACTGTTAGTAGCTTTAAACAACTTCTTCCCCACAATTTTCCACCCATCCCTGTAGAAAACATTTCCTCCTCTGATTTAACGACGCTTGTTTGAATAAATTTTGGTACAAGATGTTGGCTTTCTATATTCATTGCGAATGATTTTGCAACTCCTGAATTGCTTGCTAAATGCTGTAGCAAGACCAAACAAACCTGAGCTAAGCTGAGCTGAACATAAACTGTTTAATGCAGAAATGTTTGAGGTGGTTTTATGTTTGCGGTTTTTGCAGTGGCCAATTCACCGCGAACTTACCAGGAACATTTTTCCATCATAGTATTTGACTGCAGTCTATGGCGCTATCGCAAACTTAAAACCACGGCAAACACTCCATTTTCCCACTACCACGAAAGTAAATCCCAGCGAACTTAAATGCATACAGTATATAAGAATTGAACGTACTGAGTTGTTCATGAGAGCCTTGATGCAGCCGATGATGGAGGTGTGAATTCTGCTCTCCGACGTCTCGTAGTCCATGCTCTGCAGGAAGTTCAGCAGGCACGACAGCCCGTCCAGCTCGATAAACCTGTGCACAAACCTACGGAGGAACAAACATCACCATAAACCTGTGCACAAACCTACGGAGGAACAAACATTGTCATGACAACCCGTCCAGCTCGATAAACCTGTGCACAAACCTACAGAGGAACAAACATCAAGGTAAACATGTGCACAAACCTACGGAGGAACAAACATCACAATAAACATGTGCACAAACCTACGGAGGAACAAACATTGTCATGACAACCCGTCCAGCTCGATAAACCTGTGCACAAACCTACGGAGGAACAAACATCACGATAAACATGTGCACAAACCTACAGAGGAACAAACATCACAATAAACCTGTGCACAAACCTACGGAGGAACAAACATCACAATAAACATGTGCACAAACCTACGGAGGAACAAACATTGTCATGACAACCCGTCCAGCTCGATAAACCTGTGCACAAACCTACGGAGGAACAAACATCAAGGTAAACCTGTGCACAAACCTACAGAGGAACAAACATCGTCATGACAACCCGTCCAGCTCAATAAACCTGTGCACAAACCTACGGAGGAACAAACATCAAGGTAAACCTGTGCACAAACCTACGGAGGAACAAACATCGTCATGACAGCCCGTCCAGCTCGATAAACCTGTGCACAAACCTACGGAGGAACAAACATCACAATAAACCTGTGCACAAACCTACGGAGAAACAAACATTGTCATAACAACCCGTCCAGCTCGATAAACCTGTGCACAAACCTACGGAGGAACAAACATTGTCATAACAACCCGTCCAGCTCGATAAACCTGTGCACAAACCTACGGAGGAACAAACATCACAATAAACCTGTGCACAAACCTACGGAGGAACAAACATTGTCATAACAACCCGTCCAGCTCGATAAACCTGTGCACAAACCTACGGAGGAACAAACATTGTCATAACAACCCGTCCAGCTCGATAAACCTGTGCACAAACCTACGGAGGAACAAACATCACAATAAACCTGTGCACAAACCTACGGAGGAACAAACATTGTCATAACAACCCGTCCAGCTCGATAAACCTGTGCACAACCCTACGGAGGAACAAACATTGT
>NC_049979.1:4057792-4099360 GCF_000003815.2 Branchiostoma floridae
GACAAACATCACAATAAACCTGTGCACAAACCTACGGAGGACAAACATCACCATAAACCTGTGCACAAACCTACCGGAGGAACAAACATCACCATAAACCTGTACAGCTCAATAAACGTGTGCACAAACCTACGGAGGAACAAACATCACGATAAACCTGTGCACAAACCTACGGAGGAACAAACATCGTCATGACAGCCCGTCCAGCTCGATAAACCTGTGCACAAACCTACGGAGGAACAAACATCACAATAAACGTGTGCACAAACCTATGGAGAAACAAACATTGTCATAACAGCCCGTCCATCTCGATAAACCTGTGCACAAACCTACGGAGGAACAAACATTGTCATAACAGCCCGTCCAGCTCGATAAACCTGTGCACAAACCTACGGAGGAACAAACATCACAATAAACCTGTGCACAAACCTACGGAGGAACAAACATTGTCATAACAACCCGTCCAGCTCGATAAACCTGTGCACAAACCTACGGAGGAACAAACATTGTCATAACAACCCGTCCAGCTCGATAAACCTGTGCACAAACCTACGGAGGAACAAACATCACAATAAACCTGTGCACAAACCTACGGAGGAACAAACATCACCATAAACCTGTGCACAAACCTACGGAGGAACAAACATCACAATAAACCTGTGCACAAACCTACGGAGGAACAAACATCACCATAAACCTGTGCACAAACCTACGGAGGAACAAACATTGTCATAACAACCCGTCCAGCTCGATAAACCTGTGCACAAACCTACGGAGGAACAAACATTGTCATAACAACCCGTCCAGCTCGATAAACCTGTGCACAAACCTACGGAGGAACAAACATCACAATAAACCTGTGCACAAACCTACGGAGGAACAAACATTGTCATAACAACCCGTCCAGCTCGATAAACCTGTGCACAAACCTACGGAGGAACAAACATTGTCATAACAACCCGTCCAGCTCGATAAACCTGTGCACAAACCTACGGAGGAACAAACATCGTCATGACAACCCGTCCAGCTCGATAAACCTGTGCACAAACCTACAGAGGAACAAACATCGTCATGACAGCCCATCCAGCTCAATAAACCTGTGCACAAACCTACGGAGGAACAAACATCACGATAAACCTGTGCACAAACCTACAGAGGAACAAACATCACGATAAACCTGTGCACAAACCTACAGAGGAACAAACATCACGATAAACCTGTGCACAAACCTACGGAGAAACAAACATTGTCATGACAACCCGTCCAGCTCGATAAACCTGTGCACAAACCTACAGAGGAACAAACATCGTCATGACGACCATCCAGCTTGATAAATCTGTACACAAACCTATGGAGGAATAAACACAGCTGGATGTTTGTTTCGTTGTTTACAGCATGGACTGAAATATATCATTTTCTTTTTGCTGTTTCTTCTCCTTCGCCAAATCTTCAAATGTACTCTTATTTTGTTTCCATGACATACATCTCAATACATGTTGTTGTCCAAATTCATATATTCTGGTTTTGCAGCAGTGCCCTTATTCCTAGTTACTCTGACCATACATCAACCCAACAATCAATAAATGATATAAACAGATACAGTCGTGCCTGGGGGCGAGTCCAGCACATCAGATGGTCAGACTAATGGCAGGAAGGGAATTTACAGGATCTGCATGAATCAAATGTTGTTTTTAATCCATTTTGCAGCCATCAAGGCACCACATTTGCCGTTGTAACGGTCCAGAATGACAATCTAATCGCCTTTGGGCGCTGAGGGTCAAACATATGGCACAGATGCAGCTTCTGATCTAATTTCTGCTCCACTCATTGGAGTCCGATATAAACAGCATCTAGTCATAATTGAGGAGGTGCTTCCTGGCAGTATAACTCTTCATTGAACCTCTCTATCGTACCAAGGGAGTGATGAAGTATAGGCACAATCAGAGCCACAAGTAGATTAGCCTGATTTAATCTTGCTTATAGCAGCCCGCCCAACATCCACCGGACAGCAGAGTTTGTGTCACACGGACTACAAGTAGATTAGCTGTTAGTAATGCCTTAATTAGTGCGTTGCAACCAGGTATTTAAGAAGAAAACAGAACACAGATCATTAAAGAGTTTATCACATACTAGTAACAAACCTCAATTTCCATCCTTCATACTTTCTCATCATGTCTGAGATTTATATAGTGGTGTCATTCACTAAATAGCTGTTGGAAAGTGAAAGAGTAAGAAAGAGGGACATCCAGAGACAGAGAGAGCAAAAGACAGGTGAGTGAAAGAGCATGAGGGAAAGAGAAAGAGGGGACAGTAAGAGAGACAGAGAGTGAGCAAGAGAAAGGAGAGAGAGACTCAGAGAGACAGAGAGGGACTTAGTGTGTTACCTCATGGGCTGTGTCCTGAGGGCTGTTTTGAGGCTGTCGGCCAGGTTTGCTCGTACTGTCACCTCATCATCATCGTGGGCGAACACAAGCTGCAGGAGAGGAACAAGGCAATGAGGAACCACTACACAGACATAAGCATGAACCAGAAAGTAATCTCCAAGTAGATCCTACAATGGCATAAGATAGTATCAAACTGACCAAGGAGTGTAGTCAGCCAAAAGGCGTCCATTTGCCTTGTAGAATCTGCCCCCAGTCAGTTAGAACAAAGGCTATCAACATCCATCAACACCCCGGTATCGAAACACACCCCTCTGCCAGCTTTTGATACTATCTTATGCTATCGTAGGATCTGTTAGGAGATTACCTGAAAGTACAGAAACCACAACTGAAATCAATGTAACACTGGTCACTTCATAGATGGAAAGTCCAAATGTCATGCATACAAGTTCTACAAATCAATAATATAAAAAATCATTTAGAAAAAAATGTTTTGCTCCATACTGTGGTAGCTTTATCACAATCTGTTATTTGGAGTATAGTTCATTCATGATGTATAAATAAAGGCATTTGTTAGATTTTGAAAATTTCTGGGACCCGGTTCTTTCCACCATTGAAGTGACTGGTGCCATCAAAATCATTCAGAACAATTGCTTGCATTTTAGCTCAATTCTCAGCATTTGTAATCATTATGACAAATTTCTATTCAGAGCAGCACAATTAAAACAACATGTGGGGCCATCCAAATCACAGCTACCCATTTCACACTACCACAACAACACTATAATATCAAATTCAACTTCATACAACCATTATCACATATACACAAGCTACATAGCAATAAGTTCTGCACATACTGTAACATGTTTCAGTTTGGCAGTTGATTTGGACTAAGCATGCAAAATCTGCAGGGCTGCATTTGAAATCCGCAAAACAAATCTGTCCATTTTATTTACACTATTTTTCTTCAATCATTCGTGCCATAAAAAGAAATGATAAAAAAGTCAATACGCCTTTGCTATAGGAGCAAAATTTGCTTTAACCAGGACAATACTGAAACCCACAAAGACAGCCAGGGCATGAAGAAAGTAAGGACAGCTGAGCATTAAATGTTTAGCCTTTAGGCAGGTGATGCAGGTGTATGTACAGGTGATACAGGTGTGCCTACAGGTGTAGCTACATGTAGGTGCAGCGTTTGGTTGGCTACAGACTTACCGCAGCTGCCAAGGGCCACTTACATGTAACGAATGTCAAAACAAGAAGACAGAAGAATTAAGTACAAAAGTGGCCTCTCCTCCTTAGCAATCACAATAGCCTGGTATCCAAACCTCTCATAGTAGACAAAACGTGTCTTTCGTACTCTACACATTTTCAGCTACGATATGTTTGGATACCAGCTACAGTCACAAACAAAAGGGATGGAAGTCTTTTGGAATGACAGTGACAGTGGATGGAATATAATGGTTACCTGGTTTAGCAACTTCGATACAGTATCCGGAAATGTTGCAGAACTGTTGCAAATTGCTACTGAAGCAATTATCAATACATATCTAGCATCAAGGTTAGATGTATGATTACATGTTAGGTATATGTAAACAAAAAAGAGAAAGCATGCTTGAGAAATTCATTTCTCAACTTCTATCCTGCCATGGTAACTGTCCTTCTTTTTAAAAACATCTCTATCATTTTATCAACCAGAAGTTTAAGTCTCAGTCAAACAACTTACAAGTTATAGATTTTATCATATTTATTAAGAAGCATGAGCCCCAAATGGCATCTTCCTGGATACTGAATGGTTGTCTTTCTACCCTCGTTACCTTAACTAAAACAAGTAAGACTTGATGGTACCTTTGCCATGGCGTTGAGCCGGTCGATGTAGTAGTCAGGCCAGCTGGTGGAGGTGGGGTCATCTTGCTCCTGCAGAAACACAGACAAAAAACTGTCAGGACATTTCATCGACAAGTTAGGAAATGTTTTTTTTGTTTGTTTTGTTTTTAACCTTTATTCATGCGTGATAGCTGAAATTGACCCGTAGGTCGCTTTTCATTAAGGTCACGAGGGAATGGGTAAGGCACGATCTACACACAGTTTTTCCCAATATCGGCAAGCCTACAACCTCTCGCCGACAGCTTTTTTTCATCGTCTAGATGGAACTACTATATCGCCATTACGATATCGGGAAAATTTCTCCCGAAAGGTCCGGACCATTTGTACGATACCTTACCGATAGCTTAGCAGGGGTCCCCGACAGCTTCGCGCGCGTGTAGATGCTTCCCGACTTCAGGAAGGCTCATTAGCATATAACGCCATTTGGAAAATCGCGCTATATGTTTATGACTGCAAGCGCCATGGGTGTCCGGCCCCCTACGTTCTAGATCCCTCCCGACATCTCCACAGATATCGGTAAAAACTGTGTGTAGATTGGGCCTTAGGGTCAGATATAGTCATATAACATGCAGAGATGCAGATTACATCTTTACTTTTGGTTGAATTTGCAAAGGGCAGATTCACATTCAGGTTTTCTGAAAGAAAAAGGGATTTTTATATCAATCTTTCATATGCAAGGTAACGGTTTCTCAGGTACCTGTCTCTTTGCAAATCTTATAAGTTATAACCTCGGTATGCCTAACCTTCATCAACATAACTGTCATAGTTCCTGGTACAAAAGCATTCAACTTAATCTGAGTCCAAGGTATAAAGATATTCAACTTTAATGTAAGTTTTCACATTCCAACCGTCTCAAAGATTAAAACTTCAATCAAAGAGATTAGAATCAAAATGTCTGACCATATCTAAAATCATAATCTAGTTGCTTGAGTGAGTGCTATTTGGAGCCATATTTTCTTAAATCATGTTGTATCTCTAAAAGTATAAACTTTATCTCTGAATCAACACAGGTGGCTCTAGTCATGTGTAGCAACCCAGTTGCCCATTACAGGGTGGTCACGTTTGTAATCACACATCAGGGCTCGAAATACCACCTGCACGTGCAGGTTAATGCAGGTAAAATTGGAGCTGTGCAGGGATTTCTGGTGTCTACCTGCACCTAACCTGCACTGGTCCATGTACTGGGTTTTATACATAAATGTATGTAGGTGTATACAGATTGTTATTAGCTGCATTGACTGTTACCACCTATAAAGTATAAAAGAAATAGCAATGGTTCCTGAACAATTCGTATGAACCATACTTCCTAAATTCAGAGTGGTGCAGGTAAAATTTGTCTGGTGCAGGAAATTTTCAATGTTACCTGCACCAGTGCAGGTATGCAGAAAAATGTATTTCGAGCCCTGCACACATATTATTGCTGCTTACACAGCTGATCATACAGGCTTTCTCTTCCCAACAAGTCATATCTGCTTATTTATCTAGGATCTTTCCTTGCTTCTAAACCTGTGGTGTGTTATTAAGGGTATATACAAGTTGATGGGGATATACACTCAGGTTTCACTTCATCAAATGGGGTCCGGATTAACGTAATCTGCACAGAAGGCCTCAAATGAGCAACACTGTCTACATGTACAAAACCTGAGACAAACAGTATCTCATCAACAGCAGGGCTTAAACTTTAATCTGCATACATGCACTGGTACAGGTAACATTGAAAATTACCTGCACCAGACAAATTTTACCTGCACCACTCTGAATTTAGGAAGTATGGATCATATCAAAGTTGTTCAGGAACCATTGCTATTTTCTCTTTTATACTTCATAGGTGGTAAAAGATAATGCAGCTAATCGATACACCTACATCAGATGACATTTCCCAGTACATGGACCAGTGCAGATTAGGTGCAGGTAGACATCAGAAATACCTGCACAGCTCCAATTTTACCTGCACTAACCTGCGTATGCAGGTGGTATTTTGAGCCCTGACACCTGAGACAAACAGTATCTCATATCAACAGGTAGTCATAATCCAACTGAAGGATTCAGATAAAAGACTTCGTTGTAATTAGAAAAGATAGTGACACTCAAGTTAAGCCCCATCTGATTGTATATAGTTTTTTTTCTTATTATCCAATATTGTTTAATTAGTAGAGTCTTGTCATCCTATATTGTTTAATTAGTAGAATTGAAAGATGTATTATGTAGTCTAAAAGACTTCCTCTTTTTTTTGTAGTTTATAGTTGACCATACAAAAGTCGTGTCAATGAAGCTTGATATCAGACAGGTACAGGCATTTCCTGAAGGTAAAAGAAGCCCACTTTTCCCCCAATTACCCATGACCTAATGAGGACAGGGGTTTACCAGGGTTAGGAAAATGGTGAGGATTAAATTTAATGTAAGATGCATACCTGCTTATTTATCTAAGAAAGTTCTGTGCTTCTATCTCTAAGGTCTGTTATCATTAAGGGTATACACAAGTTGCTGGGGATATATACTCAGGTTTCACTTAATCAAAGGGCATCCGGATTAACCTAATCCGCATAGAGGGCCTAAAATGAACAACATTGTCTACAACAACAAACAGTAACACCTAAGTTTTTACAGTCGTAATTCTAACTGTATGATTCACCTATAGCTATTACTATATCAGACACTACTCAGGTATTTCCTAAACATTAAAGGACTAAACTTTTCCCCAATTATCTGTGACTTAATGAGGACTTTTGTTTATTATAGGGTTAGTTAACTGTCCAGGATAAGGATCTATACTAAGTCAGAGTGATATCTGTTTATTTATTCAAGATTTATCCTGTGCTTCTTTCCCTATGGTGTGTTATTAAAGGTACAGAATATCTACTCCAGTTTCACTTAATCAAAGTGGATCCAGATTAATGTAATCTGCTGAAAGACCTCAAGCTAACAACATTGTCTACAACACCACAAAAACAGTTTAACATATTAGCGTTGTCATAATTCCAACTGTATGAGTCACCTATACATCAGTCAGGTATTTCCTTAAGGCAAGATGAACCAACTTTTCCCCATGTACCTGTGACCTAATGACGACTATGGTTTTAGTGCCAGGAAAGTGTCCATCTAGACTGGGTGTAAAAACATGTTAAGCTAAGAGTACACCCGCCCTACGTGCAAATTGGTGCTGTCTACGTGCCAAAACATGGGCAATCTTTTGGCATCCGTAAGTGTTAAGTACCGCCTCTGCACGAACTCGTAGGGAATCCGACGGATTTGGGAGTACGCAGACACGCCGTAGAACTTTACGTGCAGGCAAAACTTTGTGTGCCATCGGGCTGCGGATTCGCCCCCAGTGCGTGCCAGTACGGGTGATGCGCCTGCCCTGTACAGCCTGAACGTTTTTTTAGAAATATGTGGCGGACGTGGCCTCCATATAAAACATACAAACAAATTGCACGTACGGCGGGTTGTGCCCTTAGCTTTTGCAGCACATCTGGCCTGAAAACTGGCCCTGCTCTCACCAGCTAAGCAGTTTAAAGTGTGATGCCACAGTAAATAAATAAATCTGCAGCCAATTTTCTGGTGATTGCACCACATCAAATACCTGCCCTTTCCTGGTCACTCAGGGCATATGTGATGTGCAATCATGATCCTTCACAACACCTAGAGTAGAGACAGTACAGTACAGCAAGACTCAAAGTTAGGGCCACACAAATTAAATTGGCTGGTTCATGGATTAGATGACTGCGGAACTTTAAGATCAACATAAAAACAGAGCTTATATATAGGGAGGTCTGCATGTACCTACGTTTCCGGAGGTAAAAATAAATATACAGTTCCAAGCTTAAGATTACTTCACAGTCACAATGCCCTGTCTTAGGTTTGTCTTTTGATTTTATTAAAAAGTTTTAACTGACATTTTACTCTGCAATGTCTCATAACCAAGGGAATGAACTGGAGTAGCCTTATACGTGCGTGTGTGTGTTATACATGTAAGAGATAATAGGGCCCTGCAGCTGGCTATAGCTCACACAAACTTTGGTTCTTTCATAGAATATCAAAAGATATCAACTTGTTTCTGCAACACTGTAAGAAGATATCCCCTCCCCAAAACAATGTCCTGGACCAATTTCATTAATAAAGTCCTTCCATCTGTTTGTCTGCTGGTGCATGAAGCCGTGAATATCATAACATCTCCATATTTTGTCTGCTACAGAATCAAAGCATTCTTGTTTTTCTCCATTAAATCTGGGATAATGGATCAAAGTTGCACTCATCACCGCATTACACACAGAACATCACATCGCCCCTGGCAACAGGACTGGCCAGGTGGTTCCCATTGCCAAGGGCAAGTCCAGCCATCACCCACCTGCCAGGTGTTAGGGCCATGTCAAGTTAGTTTTGTGGATATCATCTTCTGAAGATACACAATATTATGTAAGAAAGTGGGAAAAAAACAAAAGATGATGGTGCATCCAAAGCAAGTTGTCCAGATTTTGAAAATAAGAAGATTGCTATGCTTTGATGTTGGATAAGACATGACATAACCATCCAAAGTGTAAAAACAACTAATTTTGGAATCTTGTCATTTGGGGAGCAAAGCATAAACTTGCAATGGGTTTCATGATAAAAGTACTATTCCTTTTTGTTTCATTCTCTCTGATTCTGAATTGAGTGAAATGGCTGTCACCCATAACATTACCTTGGCATTGCCCACAGTAGTGCTCTCTCGGCTTTGTTTCACGAAAATCATCATCTAGGAGTGTGGCATTGATATACATGTCCTGGTGTTGGTTCCATCCAGAACAGTAAGTTGTAAAGACCTGAGGCACTGTTAGTATATACTGTAAATGCAGAAATGTTCGCGGTGGATTATTGTCCGCGGTTTTCGCGGTGACCACTTCACCTCGAACTTAAAACCACCACGAATATTTTTCTATTATGGTATTAGACTGCAGTCTATGGTGTTACCGCGAAATTAAATCCACCGCGAAAAGTCCGTTTTCCCGCTACCGCGAAATTAAATCCCCGCAAAGTTAAATGCATTTACAGTAATATATAGGTGTGGCATTCATCTCCTTCTGTCTTCAGTACACTCCTGACATCATGTCTACATACAGACACAGGCCAGCCGGAAGCCATAACAAAACCTCAGTCCAACAACAGATAAGGAACACTTGCTGAAGGGGCCACACTAAGGGAAAGCTGTGGTTGTCACACTTTCATGTATAAAACTTTGGGTATACTATAGATGTCACATTTGGAAATAACTACTCACAGCCACACACTAAACTTCTGCCCAACAACAGATAAGGAACACTTGCTGAAGGGGCCACACTATGGGAAAACGGTGGTTGTCACACTTTCATGTACAAAACTTTGGGTATGTACAGATGTCACATTTGGAAAGAACTACTCACAGCCACACACTGAACTTCTGCCCAGCAACAGATAAGGAAAACATGCTGAAGGGGCCACACCAAGTGAAAGCTGTGGTTGTCACAAACTCACACTTTTATAAAACTTTGGGTTTTAAAAAATCAGGTATTTTAGAATCAAGGCTGAAAGAATTCTGTAGTACCGATGTCATGATTAAGGCAAGATCTAGACACGTTTTTTCCCGATATCAGCGAGCCAACAACCTCTCGCCGACAGCTTTTTTTCAGCATCTAGATGGAACTGCAATATCGCCATAAAGATATCGGGAAAATTTCTCCCGAAAGGTCCGGACCATTCGTACGATAGCTTAGCAGGGGTCCCCGATAGCTTAGCAGGGGTCCCTGACAGCTTCCGCGAGCGTGTAGATGTGTCCCGACTTCTGGAAGGCTCATTAGCATACAACGCGGGCTCATTAGGCTATATAGCTGTTTATGACTGCAAGCGCCACGGGTGTCCCGCGGCCAACGTTCCAGATCCCTCCCGACACATCCACAAATATCGGTAAAAGCTGTGTATAGATTGGGCCTAAGGTGAATGAGGTCAGTGTGATAAATCATGTGAAAATAACACCTGACTGCCAACATCACCAGAGTTATTTTGGGCGTGTGTACATGTAGATGGGCACATTTGGAAAGAACTAGTTGCAGCTGATGACTGAACTGCAAATTCTGAGAGAGTAAGACAGAAGTATCTAAAGTTAAGGAAATTACTACAAAAATGGAAGTTTGAGTAGCTTTTGAAAGGCAATATGTAACATAAAAATACGAAAAGCAATAGTTACTCAAGCATCTTGATAGATCTTGGATAGATCTTGGAAAGTCCACTACATTCTGCTCCTTGTCAAGTACACAGTGGGCAGCTTGACAGACAATCTAAGTGAAAAATTTGTACTGGACCACTCCCTTGCAGGAAGGTACAAATTTGCTTCAGATGGTGGCAGAGAAACGAGCTGGTGACTTTCACGGCCTAATGCCCCCATCTCACAGCAGGAAAGCCAATCCGCTCAGGAGTCTGCGAGATCTACATCACATTTTCTGCAGCAATGCGGCCGGAGTTCTCTTGGTCACAACACAATTTTTAAAAGCTCAGCCTCAGGCCATGTTCGCAGGTCCAGGAGCCAATGTGATGTAGTGGATTTTGAGGTGAAAAGAACCCTCGAGTTAGCCTGGGTACCATTCGATTTCTACCAGGGCTCCTTGCAGTCGCTGCAAGCTTAAGGTAATAACCATTCCCAGATTTTTTTAGGGCAGCGGGTGCAAGGAGCCCCAGTAGAAATTGGATGGAACCCAGGTAGTGAGTGCATGGAGCCCCAGTAGAAATTTGATGGTACCCAGGTAGCAAGTGCAGGAGGTCATCCATCCTTCCATCTGGTAAGTAGGGTAAAAAAGGAGCTTAAATGCCAGGAGACCAGACCTTAAGTGTCATAAGACAAGGGGCAGGAGAGTTCCCTGCCACAGGGATTCCATAGAGATGCTCTCCTGGTCTGGGGAAGGGATTTGGCTGGAACTCTAACTGAAACCTGGCATTGAACATGGGACATGATTAAATCAAGATGTCTTCAAGATGTCTCAAGTACAGGAAGCCACGACCTTCACCTCTGACATAACAGGTTTAAGACTTTGCAGAAAGTCTTGAGACATGACAATACAGAGATTTGGGCACATCTACTGTAATACAATTTGGCATGGTGTACATGTCTTTTTTTTTTAGCATTGACTTTGTCTAATTTCTAATTTTAGAACGAAAGCCAGTAGATAACATACCAGAGTTTAAAACTGTGATACTAACAACTTCATTTTTTGTTGTATTCTTTTCTCACTGTAAACAATTTGGAAGATTGAAGGCCAGTTGTTTTTGCTTGTTTGTTTTACGCTACCTTTACGATAGCACAGATATAGACAAGACAGCACAGTTTGGACAGTAGTGGTAAATGCTGTGCGAGACCATACAGTAAGATTTAATCTGTGTTGTGGGATCTTTAACGTGCTAGACGCCTGGCTCTCCTCAAACACAGGACCTCTGGCTTGATGACTCCTGTCTAAACTGAGCCCCCCTCCCCTCCAGGTAAAGTAAGATAAACTAGAGTATGATTACATTAGGAAGTGTGTGTAAGGAAAAAGGTGCTTGGTGGTTTGTTCTTTCGCTGCAGGTTTTGTTGCACACAGAGGAAGCAGCTTAGACAGTCTGATTTGTGTCAGATGTAAGAGCCGAGGACACACCTCACCGGGCCCATTTGTAGCAGGGCAGACAAAACCTCAAGCAAAACAACTGGCAGGAAGAGCCACTTTGTGAAGTAAAGCTGGGAGAATGTGGTGGGCCACAGATAGCAAGCCTGGGGGAGACCCTGGGCTTTAGGTCTCATGCTATACAAATTTGATAGACCGCTGAAGACATTTTTAAGGTTACTTGACAAAGAAAAAAAAATGCTGAACGAGCTATAGTCTGTGTAACACAAACTCTGCTGTCTGGCGCTGTAACTGTCCCCTCCCAACGGAAGGAGGCCGGCGAATGTTAGGCGGGCTGCTAGATTTAATCAGGCTAAACAAGCTACATTGGGAGAAGGTAAGGTAAGGCACAAAATGAGTCTTCTGTTGTGTGAATCTTTATACGATGCAACATAGCCTTCCAAGAGACATTTCCCAACAGCTGCAAGGAGATGGGAACAGGCAAGGTGAGGTATAAGGATGGAACAGCAATGCAGTATACAGGTGAGGCAAGGCTGATGCCTGTATATAATATGATGAGGTAGTACTTAGGGTCAGACATTGAATTGCCCTAATTCTTCTAAGTTTGCTAAAATAAAAAGGAAGAAGAGACTACATGTGAAAGAGGGTCAGCATGCTCTTTACCGTAAGGCGTAGGCAGCCTACTTTTATTTCCTGTAATTCGTAGGGAAAACCATCTTATCTACGTAATTCGTAGCAGGGCGACCATTGCCTTCCTTGATTCAGCGTAATATGTAGGAAGTTCTTCTGAATTCAGCATAAATCGTTGGCGGGTCCCCCCATGCAGACCCTCGTGGAACAGGAATTTCAAGCTGATGTTGCCTCACAGAAACCTGCTGTTCTGTCAGTAGTCTGTGTAACTGAAAAGATACATCCTGAACCAGAAATGACAGGACTATATGGCGACCACCAGGAGCATGGGGGACAAGTGAATGAATACTGTAAATTTACATATTTTTGCAGGACTAGATATCATGGAAGGTGGGGAAAGGAGGTGTCCCAGCTGGTGTAGAAAGGAAAGGAGGTTTGCTGTAGAAACAAGATTCTGTCGCACACACAAAAAAACACATCTTTCCGGTGTCATGATTTTGCAGTGGCCAGACTACATTGTAACTGTGAAACTATACCACTGCAACTATTACAAGATTTCCAGTATCGCTACACCTCAGGCAGGTTTTCCTGGACCGGGTATCAGGTTACAGTTTCCAGACAGGAGAAATCTGGCAGGATGCTGCAGAATCTGAGAAACCTGCGCAGACAATGGGACCTTCTCTTCTCCTGTACCAGCCTTCTCCATAACAAAGGAAATATAAACTTTTCTGGACAGATATGGGGGCAGGGTTCACATACCGGCAGTAGGTCCAAATTCTACTTGATCCAGTTGGAGCTGTAGTTAGCTGCACGCGGATTCCTGTGGCGTGTTGTAAGTTTGGGGATCAGTGTCCATTTACCAAAGGAAACTCATACGATAACTTAGACAGAGCATAGAGTTGGGGAAGTCATACAGCTGTCTTTGCCTTAGAGTTAGACAATGCCTTAGAAGGTAGACGAAATATCTGTTGATATCTGTTGATATCTAAATAGTGTCAAGTCTCATCTTCATACCCGTTTGTTAATCTGCTTGTATCCACTTCTTTATATGTATGTACAGCTGTAGAAGAAATTGAAAAGTTGCTGTACTTTTGTTGTGTCAATAAAGATTACTCTATCATAAGATGGACTGCATTTTGTGAAAGGAAGGCACATACTTGATGAGGTAACTACAGTGCACAATTCCACTTTCAATACCAGGTCATACAGCCTCTTCCAACAAAGTATTTCATCTTCTTAGGCCCATAAAACCTCACATCACATTGTTGTTTTTTCTTTAGATATTGTCTCAAGAATTGTGCTTTATGCTTGACAGTATGACTGCTAATCTCCGAGCAGGCAATGCCAAATTGGCTGACAAAATAAGCTGTCTCTGCATGGAGATAAGGTTCCAGAGGAATGCTGCATGTTTGCACAATATTGACAGTTGTGAGGAGCATGA
Organism: Branchiostoma floridae; assembly: GCF_000003815.2. NCBI lineage: Eukaryota > Metazoa > Chordata > Leptocardii > Amphioxiformes > Branchiostomatidae > Branchiostoma > Branchiostoma floridae. The sequence continues at coordinate 4,071,733 of NC_049979.1, forward strand.
AGGCGAAATCATCCTCAGCTCATAGCAGGAGTGGGCGGCGAAAAAATAAATCTTCACATTCCTCCTTACACTTGGGGACGGGTCTTAAAACTGGCAAGACGCAAATATGGTATTAAGATGCTTCTGTGTCTTTCAGAGTGTTTGGACGGTCTTGTATTCCTCCTTACTCTTATCTTGGGGAAGCGTCTTAAAACTGTGAAGACATGAAGTTAGGATTAAGACGCTCCAGTGTCTATCAGAGCGTCTGCACGGCCTCCAGTAGTGCTGATATCAAGTCCTGTCCAGACAAAGTCTGCTCCATTGTGCCACTCAAAAAAGCCATCTTCACACTGGTCCTATCCATACATGTGCCGAGAAAAACTATGGGCGTGGGCGTGACTGCTTACAGAAACCATTAACAGTAGTGCAAACTGTGACAATCTGAAGTAATCAACAAGTAACTGTTTGTGTGTGTTGCATTTCTAGCTTATTTCATTACTTGGGAGTCCCATCCAAGATCAAATCAGCATCATGCACTCAAAGATTTCTTGGCAGTATATCTACTAGCACAGATACTCATCGTAATTCCAGTATATACTGTTACCAATTTGATGGGGCTATTTTACGAGCGAGTTTATTATTGTGTATCATGCTCTGCCAAATTGGCACGGCATCAGTGGCTCTAACTGTGCTTTATGGCTTTTGAATTGACCCTCCTGACACTGAGCTGTACGTGTCAACTGCCTGAACAGTTTTTTTAGTATGTTTCTGAGCAGTCTGTATGTCATATTCTGTATAGACTATAGACTGACTGACAGTCTCTCATGGCAGCTGCAAGATGACAAGAGAAGATAGGGTCACTTTTGGAAAGTCTCAATTTTTACTGGGAATTGAACTTGCAGATTACCAAATAAGGAAAGCGACAACAGCAACGGAATGTTCTACCTGATTCCTGACGTCAGAAGAAGGTACAGAAAAACGGCCGCAGGAAACATGAAATATTGATGAGCCGCAGCAGCCTGAGGCAGGTTATGGTCCTGAAGGAGGGAGGAGGCCAGATCTGGCTGGGCGCCATGTTCTATTGACCTACTTCTTACCTCTCTATTCGGACATCCCTGTTGGATACATTAACCAGTACTGCTGTTTATTTAAGTAGACTTAGCTTTGACTTTGACAATGGAAAAGTGATTGAATTTTTCCCTCGTAATAAATCTTGCCTCTATAGTTGACTTCCTCAATTGCTGGCTCAAAATAAACCATTTGTTCTTTCATCCGGTGCCCAGTGACACATTTGACTTTACAGGTTGAGTACCTTTGAACTTGAAGTGAAAACGTCTGGAAATCTAGTACAAACAGAATTTTATCTCCCATATGTTTTCTTCATTCATTCCACGATTTACGGGTTTCCCTGGCACGTGCCCAACTGTAATGCAAACTGAACATTTGATGCAGTTTTGAAACACTTCCCAATTTTCTAGCAGATGTAAGAATTTGAGTGTTGTTCTGTGTTTTACTCCTATTTAGGAGAAGGCAATACAACACAAGAATAGAACACTAAGCATTATAAAACAGGTGTAAAATGCAGAGAACTTTACTCAGGTGAAAATGAGTAGCTAGGTCCATCCCTCAGACAGGACGTTAAATGGAGGTCCCGTGTTTGGGGAGAGCCACACCCCAAGTACGTTAAAGAACCCGCCGCACTTATCGTAAAGAGTAGGGGTCCTTCCCGGTGTGAGTGGATCAAACCTACAGACTGGTCTCCGGGTTGACATCTTGAAAAGGTGTTATGTCACCTGTTATGTCAATCCTTCCACAAAGGTGGTAAATCTAAATAAATAAATATAGTAGATTGAACAGGACCCCTCCATCTGCTTGGAGATGGCCTTTTAAGTGTAGGTGACAACAGTTGTATTGATTAGAGGCACTTCCTCCCTACCCAGCCGTGACCAGGCACTGTTATGTAACCAACGCTACTCAGAAGGCAGCTAACCTACATGGACCACAAGGGTCACTCTGGTGTGTGTACCTCCAACTTCCTCTTCCCCTTCTGTCTGGGGTGATTAATGGCCTCTTCTTTTTTTTCCAAGGTTAAGGCCACAGCAAGTAAATTTTATGGATGACATCAGCGCGCCCATTAATTACCTTTGCCAGAATGGCTAAGGTTATGTTTTGGGCTTGTGAGTCTGTCTGTCTGTCTGTCTGTTAACAGCATAACTCAAGAAGCCTTGGATGGATCCCGATAATATTTGGTAGGTGGGTAGGGGTCGGGAAAATGAAGGTCAAGTTCGATAATGGGCCCCCTAGCGGCTTGCTAAGGTACTGCAGCAGAACCTCAATTTTTGATATCTCGTGTTCTGGACATGCTGTGATCATGATTTTTAAGTGGTAGATAGCCCTCGAGGCAGAGAGTAAGTGCTGTGAGTTTGGGCCCCCTAGCGGCTTTTTTGGAACTGCAGGCGCCGGTTTCCTTTCAAACTTTGGGTGAGAATAACTCTACAACGTGTTGACGGATCGTCATGATTTTTGGTATGTAGATAGAATGAGTGATGACTTACATAATGGTATACTAATTATGCAAATCAGCAGCTAATTTGCATAATTAATGAGGAAAAATTATAAATCCACTACATTCCATGATAGGACTTTCAAACTTGTCACATATGTAGCTGGGAAGGAGAGAAATGTCGACAGATATCAATTATGCAAATGATGACCTCATTTGCATAATTAATGAGAAAATATGAACATGTTGACGGATCATCATGTTTTTTGTATGTAGGTAGCGTAAGTGAAGACCTACATAATGAGATAACAATTATGCAAATCAACAGCTAATTTGCATAATTAATGAGGATATTTTATAAATTCACTACATTCCATGATAGGGTTTTAAAACTTGTCACATATGTAGCTGAGAAAGAGAGAAATGTCAATACATATTTATCATGCAAATGATGATCTCATTTGCATAATTAATGAGAAAATATTAACGTGTTGACGGATCGTCATGATTTTCGGCATGTAGATAGCCTAAATGAAGACTATATAATGTGACACTTATTATGCAAGTTAACAGCTAATTTGCATAATTGATGAGGAAAAGTTCATAAATCCACTGCATTCCATTATAGTACTTTCATCAAAGTTGTCACATATGTAACTGAGAAAGAGGGAAGAGAGTAAGAGGTGTATTTAAAGACTTTGAAAGAGAATAAGTCAAGAATGGATCAAAGGATCATCATGATTTTTGGTATGCTGATAGCTTAAGTAATGCTTGATACAATTTGATATCAATTAATTGTAAATTGGGATCTAATTTGCATAATAAATGCCGAAATTTTATAAACCAACTCCAAGCATTTAATTATAAAGAAAATGACATGAGTAACGCATTTGTCTACAGACATCATTCTACATAACAAACCTGGTTTATTTGGCAAAGGTATGTGTTCGTGGAACTCTAGTTTCTGTCTGATTTCAGGAAAAAAAAAAAGAATTTAACTTCATTTGTATTACTGTAAATGCAGAAATTTTAGACAAAATATTAGGAAAAGAGACATTTATGTTGCCATTACATGAAAAATTTCTGAATATTTAAGACTAGAGGACTGATTCAGAAGTAGGGAAAATGCTATCAAAAAAAAAAAAAACTCCAAAAGTTTCAAAAGGAATCCGTGAATAGTTTCATCAGGTTGGTATGTCACTGAATAAAGAAAAGAGACTCTTTTTAACAACACTTGCATATTTCCATCGGCATTTTTGGGGCCGTCTGTCACCTTCCTAAGGATACAATTGCGGAGACATCGATGGAAATAAAGTAAGGGTTGTAAAAAAAAAAGTTTCTTCCACAACAGGAATTATCAGCCCTTTGTGTGGGGGTGTGCAGACCTTGCTCCAAGAAAGGAGATCTGGACCTTAGATCTATATTCAGGAATGCTTCAAGGACTTCCCCTAATACATGATGAGGCGGAAAGTTGCCTTGTCAGAGCTTTCAAGTCTATCGACCCCTCATCTGCATGCGGCATTGGTCTGGGGAACCACAGAACACAAAGGCAGGGCAAACCGTCTGTGAACCGCACGGGTGACTCGGTGACACAACCTTTGTCTGGGTGGTTTCCGTGAGGCTCTGCTTCCACGGCAATGTCCTTTGACTGATATAAATCACACACCAACTGATTTACCTGCAGATACCTGCACTTCTTCTGGCCGTGACACATCTGTTACATCATCGTAATGTAACTATGATACAGGGAGGACTTAAGTTACTGAGCTTTTGTGGGAAGACACTTTTGTAGATAAGGCTTACTGCTCAATGTGTTTTGTTGAAAAATTCAATCTTAATAATTAATGACTTTTGTCTACATACAACTACAAGTGACCAGATCTACATACATCATTACATGTAAGACCCACCTGGCCACTTTTTGGTGATCATTTGGAAAAATTTTCCATTGACACAAGCATTAAGAACCCAGTTTATAGTGACCACTTGTCCATATAGGCCAGATTTTATCAGGCCTGTGAGGCCTGATCTTACCAGGATTTTACCAGGCATTCAGGTTGAACTTTACCCAACTGCTATATGTTCTAGAGCCCATGTGTCTGACAGCACATGTCTATCTGTATACTGTAAATGCATTTGAGTTTTCAGGGATTTACTTTCATGGTAGCGGAAAATGGAGTATTTGCGGTGGTCTTAACCTCGCGGCAGCACCATAGACTGTAGTTATATACTGTAATGGAAAAATGTTCGCGGTGGTTTTATTAGTTTGTGGTGAAGCGGCCACCGCGAAAAATACGAAAATAAAACCACCGCGAACATTTCTGCATTAACAGTATAGCAGCTGGTTACTGGAACACAGTCACCATACCAGCAGTACTGCTAAACCATCTAACACACACTTAAGTGGGTCAAGGACCCACCAAACCTAACAATATACCGTATTTTCAAACAAATTCAAAGGTAGGCTGTTATCTTGGGCCTCCTCGTCCAAATATTTAGGCAGACCCGCCTCAACACCCATAGATTTTCTTAATGAATCTATGCCCCCAACCAAAATAAGACAAACATTGCCGCCTTGAACAATCCCTTTCTGGACTTGATGGATTTCCAAGAACAGGCCCTTGGTCTATTGCAAAACAAGGCGGCTATCTTTTACCCTTTTTACTTTAGACCTCTGATCTGGTGCACATATACTAGTATAGCTAAAACAGACAAAAGTAAATGTAGTCCCATAGCCTTTTTGAGGACGTAGATGCAGTGGGACAGAGGCTGCATTTATGTCCTTATCACCTTTTACCTCCCCAAAGTCCCATTTTTACACCAGGGTGGAGTGAGGAATATCGTTTTAAGTACCTTTCCTGAGGGCGGAACATTCGTAGTATATCAAAAGATTCAAACCAAGGACCTTTGCACTCTGAGCTAAACAGCCTAACCACTACACCACCGTACCATATATAGCTATATATAGCTAACGTAAACAAAAACACATCAATAAGGTTTGCAGTCAGGAAGCAGGAGACAGGTACACATCAAAGGCACACCCGATCCCTCAGTGAGGTTTACTCCCTTTGATTTCCGTCTTCAGAAGATGCGCACGCCTGTAACCCACACCTGCCGTGAACAGGTGGGCTGTTTGTGGAACTTACCTGCGCAAGGCTGAGACACTGATACAGAGCAGGGCTCAAAATCCTTGGAGTATGGATCATACTAAAAGTGTTGAGGAACCATTGCTATTTCTTCTTTTATATTACCGTGGTAAGAGTCAATGCAACTAATAACAATCCACATATACCGACATGATACTTTTTAGGACATTTGTGTATTCAACCTAGTACATGGACCAGTGAAGTTTAGGTGCAGGAAGACAACAGAAATAGCTGCACAGCTCCAATTTTACCTGCACTAACCTGCATATGCAGGTGGTATTTTGAGCCCTGACAAGGCTGAGACACTGATACAGAGGAAGGAGGTTGTGTATCTATCACAATATCAGGAACCTCAGTCATAGAGCACGAGCAGTGTCCTGTTGACAGGGAAGTCCACAAACCACAACAAACGTCCAGGGATTGGGTTTGGGTTGGATGCACGGCTTGATATACCCTGGGAAGCACTGACATCTTTATATAGGGCAGATCCAATTTTAAGTAGATCTTTAAACTTTCACAGTAGTTTCAATTTCTCAGTGGCCATTCTCCATCATGAATATGGATTTTGAATGTACATTAATTTACTAAGTTGTACTATAGAATTGTTTCAACTGTGAAGTCAAAACACCACATAAATTTCCCCCCCATTGAACAGTAAAAAAAAAATTACAGTGAAGGTCAAGAATTTTACAGTATCCTGATAGGACATGACTTTGTGGGAAATGTATTCTCTTTCTTTCTGTCATCCTGTGGTCCAATTTTCTCCCAGCCAGTTTGATGTAGAGTTCTTCCCCATACTGTTGTGCACTATCTTTATTTCCAAACTGTTGTGTGGTGTAGAACTCTTCCCCATACAGTTGTGCACTATTTTTCGTCTTCATCATACTATTCTTTCTCCAGTTCACTCACTCACTCACTCACTATCCATTGTTTGACTATACTGCTGCTGGGATCCCTGACACAGGGGTAGGCAGCAGTCGGCTGGTCTTCACACCGTGCTTCCCTGCGGCTCTGTCCATTGGGTCGACCCGTTAGGACGCACACCTTGATGTCCCACACTCCATCCAAGTTTTTCTCTGTTTACCACAACCCCTGTTGTCTGACAATTTTAGTTTGGTGATGGTGTTTAAGATCCATGAATGCATTATTCTTCACCCTTTTGATACGGCCTCCCACTGATCAGTATCCTTCTGCTGAGGTCTGTTGTTGAGGAATGGGAGTCCTGCAAGACTGAGCAAAGTGCAGCTCCTTCCTTGAGACATGCCCCTCCCACCTGAGGGGGTTCTTGGGCCTTTGATCTTGCCTGGTCAGCAGTGAAGACTTTGTTTTAAGGAAAACAGCTGCAGAAACTTGAGACAGCTGTCCGAAGGTCATGACCACCTTAATGGTAGAAAAACGACTGACATGATTGTAGCTTTTACTTAGGAGCCTTTGAATTATATATATATCAGTCTTTTCAAGTTGGCAGGAGATTGCATTTGGCATTACTTTTCCTTGAAATCAAATTATCTTCCTTAATTTATATTTCTGTAAGCAGTGACACCTATAGCTGCAGTGTAATGTAAACCAGCCCTGAGGAAGGTGACAGACGGTCACCAAACATTGGTGGCAATAAAATGACAGATGGGTAAAAAGAGTCTCTTCATTCATTATCTTCATTATTAGTTACAAAATCACTGTTATACAACATCAGTATTGGCCCATAGATACAACAGACCTTCAGGTGTAACACACAAACTTTACAGGAACACCATGCAGCAGCTTAGCCTGGTTACCACACCCCAGCCCCATCTCAAAAACAGCCCTGCACAATAGATATTTTTAAGATCGGGCTGGGGTGTGGTATCCAGGCTAGCGGCAGCATAAACATCAAACGAGTTATCACAGCTCAGATATGACCTGGGTGGTCTTACCCAGAGATTTCTGTCAGAACATGGCACCACTGACATCACTCATGTTCTGGGGAGGCTGGGTTAGAGGGCAGACAGAGAGTACCACCATTACCACAATCCCACAGCGAGATGGCCTGTGAACATGGCTGGGAGCAAGATAGACTGCCCCGGTAGTTTGATTTCCAAGAGTGTCCAACTAAATCTCTGCAGTGTATCTTGTCCATACTGGTCGTATGGCCAACTGACAATCAGTGGGAGTAAAATAACTGGTGTTTCTATAGTGGCTGTATCGTACAGGCAGGAACAAGTTAAAAAATCACTATCAATTTCTGGAGAAATGCTCCTCGCTCCAGTCGGTCTACAACAACAAGCATCAAAGATTTAGGACTATTTAAAAGTCTGATACTGAAATTCTCAAATTCTGCCCAGTAACTATCATTTCATTTTCACAGATAACATAGTCTTGACTAGCATGCAAGCTTCCTCTTTGTGATGCCACAAATACAACATTGAGTAATATGGTTGCTACAGGCATGTAACCTTGATTTGTTGTTAAAAACAAAATGTTGATTTATTGTTAATGCAGATCTAATCAGTAGGCCTTGAACAGAAGTGTATATGGGGGAGAGGAACAAGAATTGTGTACTAGAGGGGGGGTGGAACACATTGACTGTTGTTTGACCTTGCTGTGACCTTGCCTGCAGACAGCGACCTTCCCATGATTTATTTCCTACCTGGGCAGGGCAGGGCAGGAAGACATGGTTTGCATCATCGCAAATGTTGTTCTTTAGGATTAACTTCCATGTCTCACAGGCCTGAAGACAGATTGAGGGCATGGGACAAGAGAGAGCAAATCCTACTGTGGTACAGTCTCAAACCTGACCAAGAAGTCCACTCAGGGGACAGATACAATCGGTTTTATGTGGACAGGTGGTCACTATAGACTATATAGACAGGATTCTTAATCTTTTGGTAATGCTTGTGTCATGGGGTAAATTAAAGGAACTACCAAAAAGGCCCAGGTGATATATTATAGGAGTGGTCACTTGTAGGTTTTCAAACAAATGCAGTAGAAGCCAGTTAATTGTGCAACGGATTAACGCACACTTCTGTTAACTGCACGGAATCCCCAAATCCCAAACCAGTGTGGTCCAGCTAGATAACTTTGCATTATTGCACCAGTCGGATAATTGCACGAAATTCACTGGCAAATAGACCGTGCAATTAAGAGGCTTCTACTGTACTTCTTTTGGTGTCATGTATTTTTCCTATTGATAGAGGCATTTAAAATTCAGAGTTCTGTACAAAACTTTGAGTGGTCTTTGACTGCACTGGTGCCTTTGTCAACAATATTAAAGTTGACAATAGAAAATTGTGTTTCTCCATCTTTTCCTGCCGTGCCTGGTTCCTTAAACTGGGTGGTTTCACTATAAATGCACCCAATAAAATTCAGCTAGTGTAAACTATCTGGCTTCAGTCTCTCACTGACTGCCATATTTACTGGTGTTCAAATAACTGTCACAGTACCAGGAAATACCACATCTGAATCTGAGGCACATTAAAGGTTGACTGACAAATAGCACAATGCTGAGGAACTAGTTTGAAATCTTTGAAATCTTTATTAACATACCATGTTGCAGACATTTAGTTATGTCTGAATTACGTTGGTATTCACATGTGATCCTCCAGGGAGAAATAAACTGTAAGTTAAGTACATCAACTTATAGTTCAGCTGAAGGTGACAAGCTTGGGCCACTACGTGCTGCTGACTCCACCCCATCACACACAACCCCACCATCACTACTCTTTTCAAAAGACTTGTGTAAGATTTAAAGGGATTATCATGAAAGCAACAGTGTTTCCATGGGCTGTTGAGTTGTGCCCACATACACGGCTTTCCTGTTAGTTTTACCTGAGATTATAACAATTCAAATGGAAAAGCAAGAGATTCCGACCTTTCAAGCACAACAATAAAGAGATTTGGAGAGTTAGCCTGGCTATATGTGCAAGGCTTCCTCAAATGGTACTCGGTAACCACTGGGGCAGAAGTAAGCTAAACCAGGTAAGAATGCAGGCTAGAAAATGCCCCAAAATTAACCATTGAGTAAGTAAGAACTAAACCATGTTTGAGGAGAGCCACACATCAAACATATCACCCTAATCAAAAAGGGCTGAGGTCCATCCTGGTGTGAGTGCATGGGTCAAACCTTCAATTCTGGCTGTACGCATCTTGTACTTTAGTAACTGTACAAAACTGGTGCTACCTAGGGCACCTTGCATCTGGTCAGTGCACTTTGCACTAGGCCTATAAAAGCGAGGACATGCTGTACTATGCTCATTCGAGCCCATTACACTGAGGAAGCCACACGGCCAAACATGTTTGTTGTGTGTCGGTTCGAATAAAGTTCTTAAACGGGGAACATGCGGCTCCAGCGTCTTTTCTGAAGATGTGGCGTAAGTGTGAATGGTTGGCTTGAGGTCTCCTTCTCCACATATATCTACTGTACAAAACTGGTGTGTTACACCTCAAGGCAGTTTACCAGTAATGCGAAACAACGAAAAGAAACACCTAGTAGTAAACTACACACAGTAGTGAAAAAGTTTCTGGGACATTGGAAGGTTTGGTCCATGCTTTGCCATGCGACACATTCTGCTGACTTCTGTGTAAACAAAAAGCTAATGGACTGTATCCAGTGCTTTTGTATCCCACGAAACTTCAGTACATCTCTAGTAAAAACACTTTCCACTGCGACCGTAGCGAGACGAAGATGGTTGGCACTTTCTGTAATCTTCCCGGTGGAGTGGGTTCCAATGGTTTCCCTGGTGCATGGCAGGACATACAGGCATTAGTCATGGTGGGGCTAACAGACCAAACACATCCTTGGGAAACTCCTCCTTTCCTGTACATGTTTGGATAACCTCAACAAGACAAAGTCTCAGGACTTACCCAGGACATGCCTGATATTGCTGGGCTAGTGGGGTATCATAAGGAAACTGCACTGTAGGTCCTTTCAAATTCCAAATTCTGGCATTTCATTGCAGTAAAGCATCCATAGGATCTTTACAGAACAGATACGGTTAATAAAGTTATGCCAAAAAGCAGTTACTCAAGCAACTGGATATGATTTTGGAGACGGCCAGATGTTTCAGACACTGACAAAAGATAGTGGATACTATCTGAAACATCTGTTTCCAAAATCATATCCAGTTGCTTTAGTAACTGCTGTTTGGCATATCTTATTACCTGTATGTCTAATCTTAATTGTGGTATTAAAGTTAGTCTTTTTATTACAGTAAAAGGTTCCCCAGAAGACCACTAAGGGAGCCAATAAAATTGGTCTATGTGGACAGGTGGCCACTAATACTGTAATAGACATGACTCTTATTCTTAACGCTTGTGTAATCACTCTAGGAGAAATTATTCATGGGACCTTTATAAACTGGTTGCACCAGCCAAATATCCTTACATAGAGGTTGTGACAGGTTTGAATGTATTACACCTTAACCCTCTCCCTGCAGCCTACACCTGTGAACAACACAAATCTGGTGGTCGCTAATCTCCAAGCAGATCCTACAATGGCATAAGATAGTACCAAACTGGCCAAGGAGTGTAGTCAGCCAAGAGGTGTCCAATTGCCTTGTAGCGAAACACACTCCTAAGCCGGCTTCACTCCTCTGCCAGCTTTTGATACTATTTTATGCTACCGTAGGATCTGCTTGGAGATTAGCTAAGGGCTACCTTAGTACGAGGAAGGTTAAAAGTGGCCACCATGGGACCCAGAGAAGCTGACAGATGTCTGCAGAACCAAGCAGAGTGCTGCGGACCATTATACGGCATTGATTTTATCTTTCCCGTCTGCTTCCAAATCCCAAAATTGCTGGAGGCCCAATAAAAAAATTGACCAGCCCACTAGATAAGCACTTTACAGTCTGTGATTGGCCCATCTTTCAGTCAAACAAAGAAAATTTACCATCAGAGAAAAAGCAGGCTGCCCACAAGTACATACAGGGTACTGCAAACTCATTTACATGTAATTTCAATGTGTGGTAGTGGGTGTATATTTCACAGTATAAGGAAAAACAAGGTTTTTGCTGTGTTATAAAGTTAATGATTCAGAGACAATTCAGGCATTCAAGATGCCTTGAATTCTAAGCGAAGCAACCATTTCAAAAACCCTGAAAACCACCATGAACGGTACACTATTTACTTCATATTCACAGTGCGGACGTTATGATGTACTCTAACTCATGCTGCCCCCTGCTGACAATGTGCAAGCGGAACTAATTTCCCCACTAATCTAACTGCCTGATTGCTCAGATGAGAAGGTTTCTCCCCACAGCAGCAGCATAATGAAGTGTCCATGGCAAATTGCAGGCATCCATTCTGGCTGCCTCCCAGAGGGACGGAGGTAAGTCAGGTGTGACAGTGGAAGTTCTAGTTCTAGTCCATAATCTGCAAACTTCCTGTTAGGAATATCACGCAGATGGAGGAGGTGCAGCGACTGGACTACCTGTGTGATGACAGCAACCTGCTCTTGAAATGTGTCCATTGAGGGGCTGTCACAGTGTGGGCAGAGAGGCTGCTCCACTCGGGAATTGGGGAATTGTAGGGACAGAGGAAGTCAGGTGTGACAGTGGACCTGTCTACAGCCGACCATGCATGGACAGGCTGGCTGGGGAAGCAGGTGCAGAGCTCTCAGCAGGTGCTGCTGGGCCACAGTGTTAAATAAAACTTTACGGTTGTCATCCTCACTCACTCACTCACTCACCATCAGCCAGTCTGGACATATTAGGCCACACCAATCTAATTTCTTGGTTCACGGATTTTTTCATAAAAAATATGGAGCAAGAGGGCGAAATAAAAATAAAAATTGTAAAATGGTTGGGGTAAAGGTAAGGGCTAATCCAAAACATAAAGAATAAAAAGTTTTCAGCTTGAAAAAAGTACAAAAACACTATTACTGTACAGTAACAGCACTTGTTCGTTGAAAATTACAAAAGTAGTGTCAGTTTTTATGTTTGTCCCATTCTTCATGAATGAAAAATATAACTTCAATAATAATACCCACACTTTAAGGAGCTTATAATATAAAGGCCAATTTGCTACACCAGAAAGTTGGTGAATGGTTTCATTAAAGGTGAAAATTTGCTGAGTGGTAATTTTTTTTTTTTTTCAAAAAATAGGAACGAGCAAATCCGTGAACCAAGAAATTAAATTGCTGTGGCCTTAGGACATTATTAGGACATGGTGCTTCAAACTTCAAACAAAATATGGCCATGTAATATTGCGTGTATTAATAATCATAGCACAGAAAGAAAGAGAGACACACACACACGTACACACAGGCACACACACACATGCATGATCTAAGGCACAGACATACACACACACAGACAGACAGACTGACAGACATACACACACAAACACAGTCATACACACACAAACACACACACACACACACACACACAGACACGGAAACACATACAGACAAGGCAAAGCAACACTCCACTCCCTTGGGTTATAAAATCAATGAGGAAATGTCAGACTTCAACAATTTTTTTTTATTATCTGGGCAGCTCATAGATTTACATGGGTCACATTTCCCTATTGTAAAATTCATGTTGCTTCAAGAGAGATGGTTTGTAAAAGAGAAGAAGCAGGCTTTCCATAAGAGTACTGTAAATTCATTTACAACCAACTCTAGACTACCAGAGCTACAAGTTGTATATGGCCTTGCCGTGGAACGTAAACAGTTCAGGATAGCTGTTTATCTTATTTTATGATACTGAAAACAAACCATTGGAGGTTCCCAGTAAACATGTCGACAGACAGAAGGCCGGAGTTATAAATCACGTCAGATCAGAACCCAACTTCACTTCCAGGTAGCCTGGCAACAAAAGGGATCAGATGACCTTGTAGCTAGGCAACTGAAAGCTAGAAAAGTTTCCTATACTGCTTTGGTATTTTTCCTTTGAATATATATTTACTCTACATATTATTATCAGTTCCTGCAATGTGTATTTAGAACTGCACAACATGACTCTACACCAGGTCATGAACACCAACAACTTGGCAGGGGTCATAGCCCTTGGATTGAGGGTCACCCACAGGTCATCTGAGGTCATCACAATCAATTCTTATTCCAAGGGTGCCCAAGTAAACACTTACAAGGGCAAACAATGTCTTGTTTACCTGAGAAATATTCAATATTTTCCAGATATGCTGTGCAAACTACAACGTTCTTTCTGGTTAACACGCTTGGGCTTGTTCTGGCCACGTATGTCTCGAACACTGGATTCTTTACATCAAAATGTCCCCAGATTGTCCCAAAGTACACTGTGAGTTGTCAAGAGACAAATTTTGATGGCCAGCTGCAGTGGTCATAGATCTAGGGATGCTTTGAGTGGCGACTTCCCTTGCAAACTTCTGCTGTCTGTCACCACTGGGACAGACAAGCCCAAGGTTATTTGGACAGGAAGGTGAGGAGGGATGTCCGACCACGCTTAGGTCATGACCCCTGACCCCGAGGTCAAGAGGTCAGATGCAGCTCATGACTAGGAAATGTGCACCAAACAACACTTTTGGGCTGAAGCTTTGCAAGCTAGCCTGGTACCCAAACTTATCATAGCTGCCAAATCTCCTTTGTTTTTGTGGAGACTTGGCAGGCTCAGTAGGTTTGGATACTAGGGTGTTTGCAAGCAAGATCGAAACAGGCTAATAAATTACAACAAAAGGGAACAAGTATATTTTCTTCAATGTGTCATCCTAATCAGCTTCATCATTCATGCCAGCTCTGATACATGTGTAGTTACATGTACCATTCCTGACTATAGTATAGTATAGAGGAAGACGAAGCCAGGACACCACATAGGCTCATCAAATGCCGTGGAAGCTTAGAGTTAGAGATTGACTTGACCAGGTTTATTGTCAACAGCAATGTAATTTCTGTATAGGTCACCACTGCATTTACTTAAGCACAAAGCTACCAACCAAAAACAACTTGAAAGAAAAGTGACCATAAAACTTTTTCATCAGGATTTTCAAAAGGCGCAACTGTTTTGATACACTCGGAGTCTCTCCAGAGATGTTTTTTTTTACATTCTATTTTTTTTATCATTTCTTTATTCTACTTTATTTCAATCCAGTATAGAACTAACTCTCCACTGTGGCCATCCATACCAGTGTCTGCCACGTCTACATTTCGCTACAATCAGTGTTGCACGTCTCAGTCAATGTCGCATGTTTACCCCACAAACAAACGTGACGCAAGTACGCCGACCTCAGGTGACCCCAACATACATCTAAACTATACTGAGTCTGACTTTGATGACTCGGTATTCAACAAGGCGGTATTTAGTTTGCAGAGTTGCAGCCAAACTTTGCACTATGGCAGTCCATTATAACACACTACAAGCCCGAGTACCACAAAACCACTCTGTGAGGCACGTATGTTTCAACAGCAGTGCTGTGTATTTCACAATTGGGAATTTCCCAGCCAAACGAATGGGTCACTCCACACAATAGGCGACCAGTCTTGGAAACAACTCGGACGGAATGCCACACCGCCGCTCTTTCCGACCGTGAAAAAGCTCGACTCTCTTTTGTCCGAAACATCTTTCAGCCGGGCGGTGTTTCCAAAACGGGAGACGGTGGGAAGTTCAAAGTCAGCAGACAAAGTGGAGTAATAGATATCCACTACAGAGGGGATGGAGAGAATATCGTGATGTGTTCCCATACAATCTACTGTGGGTAGAAACAAGGGAGAGAGAGATGAAAACAGAAGAGTTTCCACTGGGATATAAACATATACAGAAAGGTGTTTGCAAAAAGTTTTCTCTCAACATATAATCCCTCTGAAGCACTTTCCAACACAAAATTCAAACTTACCGGAGTTACCCAACTTTTCAACGTTCCAACTCCAGTCTTTGTCATGGAATAATCTATTGCTTGACTAAAATCATTCCTTGACAAAGACTGGAGCTGCACAGTCGAAAACTGTTTCCCCAGTTGTATAATCTGAGGCTCAAGCACTGTCATTTTCAAATTGGTGACAGATCCAGAAGTTTAAAGGAATGCCTCTCATTCTTGGAAAGGTACCTGATCTGTTTACAGATGACAAAGACTTCTACTTCTTATCAATTATAGGACATACTACAGAAATAAGTGCCTTGTTTGACGTATCATTTTACACTTAATGGCAGTTTCATCTCACTGGTAGGTGAGAAAATCAAATATTTGCCATCAATTACAAACCCATGGATTTCATGTCTTCTGACTGAGGTTCTTTCTTTGGTGTTTTTCCTTGAGAATTTAATTGGGAAAATTCTCCCACTTAGCATTCCCTGTCCCGTTTGACAAGTTTTCAGCATTCCAACAGGAACAGTTTGCTGCAAACAGGAATGTCTTGCTAATCAGCAGTGTCAGACTGACAGGACTGCTAACCCCTTCTCACCCCCTCCTGACTGCCATACTGCCCCCCACTCAGAGTCAGACTGTACCACTCCAAAAGCTGCCTCCTCCCTACCCTAAGTAGCTCCCCACCCTCAACAAGATGCCCCTCCCCACCCAGCATAGCCCCCCACCCTTGACAAGTTGCCCCTTCCCATCCAGAGTTGTAACCCCCACTCTAGACCAGCTGTCCCTCCCCACCCAGAGTCAGACTGCCCCCTCAACAAGCTGCCCCTTCCCACCCAGCATAGCCCCCCACCCTTGACAAGTTGCCCCTTCCCACCCAGAGTTGCAACCCCCACCCTAGACCAGCTGTCCCTCCCCACCCAGAGTCAAACTGCCCCCACCCTCAACAAGCTGCCACTCCCCACCCAGCATAGCCCCCCAACCTCGACAAGCTCCCCCTCCCCCGAGTTGCAACCCCCACCCTAGACAAGCTGCCCCTCCCCACCCAGCGTAGTCCCCACCCTTGACAGGTTGTCCCTCCCCACCCCCTGCCCCAATCCTGACAGACTGCCCCCCTCCCCACCTGACTCCCCCCTCCCCACTGGACCCCAGTACACAGATAAGGATCAGCCTGCTCCAGGACATGCCTCCTTGTTATGTACAAAACTGTCGCCCATCACCCAAACTCCACAGTAACCTTCTCGCAGCTACATAAACAGGATACCTAGCATCACAGAATGCCAGCTAAGCCCCCACAGCGGGGCGCCAGCCAGTGCGGTATGGGGGTTCACATAGCGGGCCCAAGCACCGCGATGCTCACATTCCTGTGTCATGCCTGGATCCTTCACAGACAGGCAGAGCGTTGGTAAATCAGGGCCTGTCATACACAGACAGGCAGAGTGTTGGTAAATCAGCGCCTGTCATACACAGACAGGCAGAGTGTTGGTAAATCAGGGCCTGTCATACACAGACAGGCAGAGTGTTGGTAAATCAGCGCCTGTCATACACAGACAGGCAGAGTGTTGGTAAATCAGCGCCTGTCATACACAGACAGGCAGAGTGTTGGTAAATCAGGGCCTGTCATACACAGACAGGCAGAGCGTTGGTAAATCAGGGCCTGTCATACACAGACAGGCAGAGTGTTGGTAAATCAGCGCCTGTCATACACAGACAGGCAGAGTGTTGGTAAATCAGGGCCTGTCATACACAGACAGGCAGAGTGTTGGTAAATCAGGGCCTGTCCTACAGAGGCAGGCAGAGTGTTGGTAAATCAGAGCCTGTCATACACAGACAGGCAGAGTGTTGGTAAATCAGGGCCTGTCACACACAGACAGGCAGAGTGTTGGTAAATCAGGGCCTGTCCTACAGACAGGCAGTGTTGGTAAATCAGGGCCTGTCATACACAGACAGGCAGAGTGTTGGTAAATCAGGACCTGTCCTACAGACAGGCAGTGTTGGTAAATCAGAGCCTGTCATGCACAGACAGGCAGAGTGTTGGTAAATCAGGGCCTGTCCTACAGACAGGCAGTGTTGGTAAATCAGAGCCTGTCATACACAGGCAGGCAGAGTGTTGTAAATCAGAGCCTGTCATACACAGGCAGGCAGAGTGTTGGTAAATCAGAGCCTGTCATACACAGACAGGCAGAGTGTTGGTAAATCAGGGCCTGTCATACACAGACAGGCAGAGTGTTGGTAAATCAGGGCCTGTCATACACAGACAGGCAGAGTGTTGGTAAATCAGAGCCTGTCATACACAGACAGGCAGAGTGTTGATAAATCAGGGCCTGTCCTGCAGACAGGCAGTGTTGGTAAATCAGGGCCTGCCAACTCACAGAACAGTCAGCTAGGCTAAGAATTTACATGGGGCACTGTCCAGAAGATTTAGTAGTAATATAGGACAAGGGGCAATTCCAGTTGTCTCACTTTGGCACAGTTCTGGGGTAACAGTAGAAAAGCTGGTCCTACTTTAAAAAATACTTTCAGCCTTCATATACTGCAACTCACTCAATGGCCTGACACTACCACCATCCATCTCAGGTAGTAGCATCATTTACACTATGCTCCATTGGAAACAGTTGAAATAGCCTGATTTAATCTGGCTTATAGCAGCCTGCCTGGCATCCGCAGGGATGGGCCAGTTACAGCCCGGACAGCAGAGTTTGTGTCACACAGACTACACTTGAAATATCTCCCTGGGAGACTTCTTGGACAGTGAAGGAAGAGAAGAGGTTGGTAGTCCTGAGCCTGTGTCAGTACCCATCAGCACCAGGGAAGGTCAGCTGTCATTTCCTCACCATGGTGACAGGACCAGCCAAACTGGAGACTGGATGGATACAGACTGGCACTGATGTGATGACTGTAGACTGTCAGGGAGTTGCTAGACAGCGTGTATCAGAGTGCTGCTAGACAGAGTGTATCAGAGCATTGCTAGACAGTGTATCAGAGTGTTGCTAGACAGAGTGTTGCTAGTGAAACAACAAGGGAGTAGAAACAGAAAATAACAAGATGCCGACACCAGGGATCGAACCCGGGCCAGCCGATCACAAATCCAACGTGGAAACCGTTCGGCTAAAAGGCTCAAGCTGCTTGGTGTCTTCAGTTTAGCGTTCCTTGAATCCCGCTGTCACACTAGACAGCATGGATTCTCCTTTGCTATAGAATCTACACTTGCATTGTATGGCACTCTTTAATTCCAAAGAGAGCTGCAAGGGGAACCCAAACAGACTAGACCAAGTAGTTGCTATCTTGTAAGCCATTTGCTTTTTGTACAATGTTTGCATGTGTTTGTATTATGATACCAAGCTAGCTGTTTCAAGGGACTAAAGCCTAGTATAGCTAGTACAGGTCCCTCAGAGTCTATACTTATGAGTGTCTGAAGTAACATTTCCTTGAGGCTAAGTTGGCCCTAGTAACAAGGAGCTGGTCTGTGTGGGTGGTGGTGGAAACAGTCTGGCATCCAAGCTAGCTGGAAAAGGCTATTTTTATCAAATCAATCAAAAGCATTAGCTCAACTTTCACTTGCTAGAGACAACACAGATTTGTGCTAGCTCATATGTGCCAGTCAGTACTGTTTTGCTAAGGTAACATCCATCCAACATAACCAGTTGGCAAGGCTCAAAAACCAAGGTTAAACACGGGCAAGTTGATCAACGGGAAGTTTGTGTGACCAGGGCCAAAGACAACAAAGCCTGAAGGCAAACCAGCAGAAAAACAACATCATGCTGCGTTTTTCTGACTCTGAATGGAGAGGACGCTTGTGTGGAAACCCACAGATCAAGTTCACTGCCACAGGCACATCATTAAGAGAGACAGTGTACAAAATACTTTTCTGAGCCAGGTTGCACAGTGTGCACCTGGGGCAAAAACTTGGTTGCACAATTGAATTTCAAGTTGCACCACCTACAATTCACTATTGAAAGTGTCCATCTGCCAAGAAATCTGCAATTAGTGGCATGTTTAGCTGATATGAAACGAAGCTGCCCCGATATCCATTATTTTTTCCAAGTAAATTGACAACAAAATCAAGTTCTGAGACTCAAAATCTAAGTTGCACCCTGTGCAGCCTGAGTTTAGAAGTTAGCAAGTTGCACCAAGCAAAAAGTAGTTGCAATG
The DNA here is from genome assembly GCF_000003815.2 of Branchiostoma floridae. Lineage (NCBI taxonomy): Eukaryota > Metazoa > Chordata > Leptocardii > Amphioxiformes > Branchiostomatidae > Branchiostoma > Branchiostoma floridae. Next base: position 4,091,260 of record NC_049979.1, read on the forward strand.
TGCAAGTGTGCAAGTGGGTATTTTGCACGCTGGAGAGAGGAACCACGCTGTACAGCTATAGCCACATCTATGTACTAGGCAAGGCTTTGTGTGATCCCCAGTGAGCCAAGTCTCACATAACATCTAAACTCCACCAAACCAGCCATGGTGACCCAGGGCAGCTAATAGAAAGGCTTGGCCAACCTCCAACTTGGCAAGGGAAGAAAGTTTTTCCCTTGTTGAGTACAATGTGTTTATGTTTAATTGATGTCATTTACAACTCAGCCCATGGCTGCAACATATCCTTGTGACTTGTCCAAATAAACCAGGAATTCATTCATTCGTTCATTGACTTGGTGTTGACAAGAATTTCCAAAATATTTTCCTATGAACTAGAAACCTCAGATAAACATAGCTTCATTATTAACTTAAAGACGACTCAGCTACGATCATACAGAACCTCAGACATAGACTGAAGAGAGCACCAGCATCATCTGTTTTATCTCAGCCAGCCCCACATAACCAGCATACCCCATACATACCCTCAGACAAAGACTCACCCAGGTAGGACCCCCCATGCCCACCCTCAGACAAAGAATGAACACTAAAAGTAAAACAGAGAACCAGTATCATCTGTTTTATCTCATCTCAGCTGGCACAAGCCCCACACAACAACTAGGATCCTTCTCCATACAGACCCTCAGATAATAGCCCAGTCCAGTTAGGATACCCCCATACAGACCCTCAGATATTGACTGAAGGCTAAAACATTGAACAAGCCTCATCTGTTTGATCTCATCTCAGCTGGCACAAGTACCACAGAACAGCCAGGATTCCCCATACAGACCCTCAGATAATAACTCAGTCCATTAAGTATCCCCTCCATACAGACCCTCAGATAAGGACTGAAGGCTAAAACATAGAACCAGCCTCATCTGTTTTACCTCATCTTAGCTGGCACACACCCCATACAACAGGATCCTCGCCCCAACACATACAGACCCTCAGTCCAGCTAGGATCCCCCCATACAGATCCTCAGATAAGGACTGAATGCTAAAACATAGAAGCAGCCTCATCTGTTTTACCTCAGCTGGTACAAAGCCCCACACAACAGCCAAGGGTCACCTCCGAGAGGGACATGAATTAAGGCACAATAGTAAATCACACAACCTCTGAACCTCCCCTGCAGAAAACACAACCAGAGATTTCTACTTTCCCCATTCATCCTCCTGACAGACTGATGGAGCACCACATGGGGTCTGCCACAGTCATACACTAAAGTAAATATACATCAACTGTGCTTCAGCTGATAGTGGACACTTGGCAAGAAATAAAAAGGCCGGAACTGCCAGGGTGAGGCTCACTTATTTCTGTCTGTATGGAGAGATAACAGAGCCTTTTGGTGCTGTGCAGACCTATAGTTAAGATCCCCTGTAGAAGTAGTGAAACAGTAAGACATATCGCCCTTTGTCCTGCCTTTGTTTGTGGTATAGTGCTGACATAAGAGAAACGTGTGGTAGCTATAGTTAGCCGTATGTACAATGTATAATAATAGACATACCTGTTGTAGAATGTAGCTATAGTTAGGGACCTGGGTAATGGTAGATAGACCAGCGCTACATAAGTGTAGCTATAGTTAGGGGCATGTATGATAATAAGAGACTGATAATAATAGAATAGACCTGTGGTACACTGTAGCTTTAGTTAGGGGCAAGTACAAATGTATTATAATAGATAGACCTGTTGTAGAATGTAGCTATAGTTACTTAGGGACCTGCGTTTTGATAGGTAGAGCCCTGTTCTGCAAATACTCTTGGACATGTATCTCTTGACACAGGTGATGGTGTACTTACCCTTTTCTTGCTGCAGTACAGTTGCCATTTCTTCTCGGGCGGCAGATTGAGCATATTCTGTCGGTACGGGGCTGTGAGGTCCAGTTCATCCTGAAACAAAAAGAACAGTCAGAGATGGCAGACATCGCCCCCTCACAACATTGTGTACAATCAAATTAGAAATAGAATTAAACTCTTTTGCAAAAAAGGAAAGTGATCTTGATCCAGTTTTTAGCTCTCTGAAGAGCTAGTCCTCCACTGATTGTGCCAGACACGACTGATTGTGACAGAGAGGACAGACGCTATTGTCATTGTTGGCTTGGCAAAATCTCTTATATGTTAATTTCTGGTAGATTTTTAAGCAATTAAGTACATATTTCTCAGATATGTTGATGACAACTAGACATCCAGGTAAACATTTCATGATATACAAAATAAATGAAGAAACTTAAAGATCATTTGATGACTTTATCCATTTTATTTATTTGCTTCATCTACACAGACAGTCAGGCAAGCATATAATATAATTGCCGTCCCTGTTTGCTAATGTCACTTCCCAGTTTTCTTCCCTCCCTTGGACGGAAGTAACATTTGGACTTGGAGGGATCAAAATTCATTTGCGCAATTTTTGACGTCACATCTTTTAGCAATGAACTTGAGCTTGCTAAGGTCGGCAAGATATAAATAGGTTCCGGCCCTCCCGCAGGTCGGATCGATCCTACCCGCGGTTGGGCCGTACCTCGGGCAATACAGAATAGCCTGAATTATATTCTATATCTATGCACCTAGTATTTCCAGTCCTGAATAGGGATGATGTATATATGGAGAATAGAAGAAGCACCTATGGCTGGGTAGTATCAACAACACAGTCTAGTTTACACACAAGAGGAAGTACACCCCCACCCCCTGCCAAATAACTGCTCTGAAGTACGAAAGCAGAGCTGCAAGTTCCAACAGCCACTTCCAACTGTCGTGTTATCATCAGGACAGACACAGAACATGGTCTAAAGTCTGTCAACTTCCCAGGATTCCCTGTCTCCTTAATGTGAGAAGAAACAGACTTTTCTGAAAGTTCAACGCAATATTTGTGTTGTTTTGGATGTCAGAAACATTTCTTTAACAATTGTAGACATCTGTTCTTGAATACTACCGATATTTTACAAAAACTGCTTTAATCCCTGTGAAATTTACATATCAACTAAATCAGTTCATGGAAGGATGGATGATATTTGATACGTCTATTATGCGTAGAAGATGTGGTCTTTTTCATTTTCGTAACCACAAACTGAAATGTAGAACTTACTTAGTTATCACTGGCACATAAATAATGCAATGCCTTAAGCCATAACATCTATTTTCACAAAGCTAAAATTTGGTTAATCAAACTAATGACAAACTAAATCAGTTGGTGCTATGTTCCAAATTATCATTGCACATATTTTGTCCTTTATATAATCCCAATAAAAGCACATCCCATTATGACCCATTTGATAATTGACTCCAAAGCCATAAAGGCTGTCTTTTAAAGCATTGTCACTAATCCCTGGTTATCACTGAATTGCACCATAAACAGACTTTCAATGGTGGGGAGGGGTATTGAAAGAGCCCTGATGTGTTAGGCCTGTTTTCCGCCAGACAGCAATCGCTTAGCAACCATATCGTCAGTATTCTCCAAGCAGAGGTTGGGTCGGGGGATAGTAGTGGTCGGGATTTTTTACCGTTCCCTCCAAAATCCTGGCCACTACCATCTCCCAACACAGCCTCTGCTTGGAGAATACACAATCCTTAATGTGATCAAAATTTTACTTGTGCGAACGTTGATTCCATTATTACTGTCCAGAATATGATGCAAGATATACCAGTATGATTTAAAAGACAACACACAAATGTAAAAGTTATCTATGAAATTTGTTCAGCATTCTGCCAAATCTTTACTTAGCAGTTGATTGGCACTATCAGCTTCTTGTGGAAAGAGGGTCTGCGCTTTAGGACTATACTATAGGACCTCTGTTAATAGAAAACCAAGAGCATTCTACGTAACAATTGCCTACGTAACTAGCCTCTTTTAATCACACTTCTATACGTTCTGCCCTACATTGCCAGCGCCGATTTAGCTTTTTTCATTTGCATTATTTACTGTTTACACAGACTACCAATCGCCCAGTGATTCTAAAAAAGATATGTTATGATTTAAATTATGATTACGTAACAACTGTAAAATGCTTTTTGACCACAAAAGCCAGCCCCGCATGTAATATATCAAGGCCCTGAGTCTGACTTCATTAGCAGATTTCCAGAGCACATCCACAGCTGATGATCCCCACGAATTATTTGCTAATTTGCCAAAGAGTCTGCCTCTGCATAAATCATTAATATTCAGGACACAGATGCACTGGGAAATTAGCAGAAGGGCAGTAATACACATAATGTAATTAACCAATTTCTTAATTTCTTATAATAATGGATTATACTAAGCATCCATTACAAGTAAATGCACTCTTGGAACAGCATAACTCCGTCGTAAACGGCCGGAGAAGATCATTGTTGCAGCGTGTTAAAGAAATACTTGATTATAGTGGATATTCTTATCTCTGGTACTCTGATAACTCACTCTATGACCCTGTATATGTATGTAATATGATAAGGAACAGAATTACCAATATGTATATCCAGACGTCTCTACATAACATAAGTATAGATACCGGTAAGCTGAGATTCTACAAAACTTGTAAATCTGTATACGCTAGAGAGAAATACTTAGAACTAGTTGATTTCGAGCTGCGCTCCGCAATAAGCAAAGTCAGAATTAGCGCTCATCCTCTAGAAGTGGAAAGAGGGAGATACAAGAGATTACCAGTGTGTGAAAGGATTTGTAAATATTGTACATCTAAAGCAGTGGGAGACGAAACACATTTCATTTCCAAATGTTCATTCAACGAAACCGAAAGAATCAACCTGTTTAGAGAAGTCACAAAGACTTATCCCAACTTCCCCACATTGACAGACAAACAGAAGGCCACTTTTCTCTTGAAATCGCAGAACCCACAAATTTTAGAAAATGTGGGGCTTTTCGTCTCCCTCTGCTTCCAAAAAAGAAGTCAAACCCAACCTGCTTAGAAATAGCCAACACTAGTATTAGATTAGAACATTGTTTATGACTGTCCATTGTCACTATGTGTATACTATGTACTTGCAATTAGCCCTCGGGCACGAACTTGCAAATAAACTTCTTCAATTAACCAATGCAGACAATTTTTTATCTCTCATCAGATAGTCCTCTATTTTCAGACCAATCATCAGAATGTAATAAAAAACAGGCAGCTTCATGCATACAAATATGCACTATGAATGGACTGAAATCTGAAATCTGGGTCATCTGTGGGAGAAACAAAGAAAGAGCCCAACGAAGAAACTCTGCAAAGGTTGCACCGTTTTCCTCTTTTTCTTTTACCCCACATGATGAAGAAATCTGAACTTGGAGTCGGTTCAACATTTCTTACAATTTGACAGCAAGCCTAAAAAATTGTTTCTTTGGTAAAATTTGCTATCTATAAGATTCATTCATAAAATATCAGTTATAATCCCTTCATAAATGTTCATTTACATATTGTGAGTTGACATCCTGATATTGCACCTTGATGGTCATTAGAAAACTGTTTATATTTATTTACTTATATTCATTTTCTTAGTAAACTGTTTGTACAGACCTTGAACAAAAAACAATCAGTTATAATTTATTCAGAGATTTGCATTTGATATCCTGAAAAGGAACAACAGACTTTCACTTTCATTCGCAAATTTCAGAGTTCATATCCTGTTGTCTACATTTGTTAAGTGTTTGTGCCAAGCTTGAACTTAAAAATATTTGCATGCCTTAAATTTTTATTTGAAATCCTGGTATTATGGTGAAAAGGAATAACAGACTTTTACTTTTCATTCATAAATGTTCATTCATAAATTTTGAGTTGATGCCCTGCTGCCTACATTTGTAAATTGTTTGTGCTGAGCTGGAAGTGAAAACCAGAGTGTGCTGAGGCTGGCTGGGTGTGAGCAGCAGGGCTGGGTGGGATACTAATGGAAGTCAGCTGTAAATCTGGTCTGTTTAAACTGTTTGTAGCAGGATCAAAGTAACAAGGCTGTGTAAGGCGGCAGAGTACAGTATTTATCCGCGACCCCCGGAGTCAATGACGTGGGGGTAAAAAAGTAGTGCGGCCAAAATCTGGAAGCGCCTGTAAACACTGTAATGTGAAATACAGCGGGGGATGAGCTTTGCTATATGGTAGTATAAGGAGTCGACTTTCAGGTGGTATGTGTAAGTTTATGATGTTTGTTCATTTGGTGTATAAATGCGCGTGACCTTTACAGCTGCCTGCCTCGGTGAGTCGGCTGCAGTTCCGGATGTCCCCGCATGACCCCATTTCAAAGATTGCGTGAAATTTTTAAAAAACGACAACTTTTTTTGCTTTTCAGTTATTTTGTAGGTTATATCCTCGACTTCAACATATTAGTTTGTCGCGCTTCAGAAGTGCACCCTGGTATGATTTTATCCGCGTCGATGTCAGTCACCTTGTAGTCCTTAACTATAGGAATCCCCATAGGCCGAAAACTGTACTCTGCTACCTTGAACCACCGCGGGTATTGGCCAGGAATTCCCAACGACCTTATACTCGGGCAAAATCTCATAGTATGTTGACTATTGACGTTAGCTGACTTGAAATAAACCATTTCTTCCATCGTCAAAACTGCCGTTGCCATGGCAACCGTTGCTATAAGCGCCGCCTATGCTTAACTATGGGACTTAGCGTGGAATTGCCATTGGCCAGGATCCCGTCTCCCCCCCCCCCCCTTTTCTGTCGCAAATGACGTTACTGATAACCCCAAATGGCTCAGAACGTTAGAATATGCACAGAGGACGTCATTTTAGAGCAGAAAACCAACCGGAATCATAAATTTGTGCAGCTAACGGGACCACTGACAGACCCCTCAGATAAGCCTTGTACGGAGCCTACCCCTATGCAGGGTGCAGAAGTACAAAGTTGGCGATATCTCAGCAACCGCTTGTATGTCTGGGCAAAAATTTGGTACAGTTCTATCACTTGACTAGTTTTATTGTATGAATGAAAAGAAATCCAAGTTCAAGTTCGCTTAAGGCGGCAGAGTACAGTATTTATCCGCGACCCCCGGAGTCAATGACGTGGGGGTAAAAAAGTAGTGCGGCCAAAATCTGGAAGCGCCTGTAAACACTGTAATGTGAAATACAGCGGGGGATGAGCTTTGCTATATGGTAGTATAAGGAGTCGACTTTCAGGTGGTATGTGTAAGTTTATGATGTTTGTTCATTTGGTGTATAAATGCGCGTGACCTTTACAGCTGCCTGCCTCGGTGAGTCGGCTGCAGTTCCGGATGTCCCCGCATGACCCCATTTCAAAGATTGCGTGAAATTTTTAAAAAACGACAACTTTTTTTGCTTTTCAGTTATTTTGTAGGTTATATCCTCGACTTCAACATATTAGTTTGTCGCGCTTCAGAAGTGCACCCTGGTATGATTTTATCCGCGTCGATGTCAGTCACCTTGTAGTCCTTAACTATAGGAATCCCCATAGGCCGAAAACTGTACTCTGCTACCTTGAACCACCGCGGGTATTGGCCAGGAATTCCCAACGACCTTATACTCGGGCAAAATCTCATAGTATGTTGACTATTGACGTTAGCTGACTTGAAATAAACCATTTCTTCCATCGTCAAAACTGCCGTTGCCATGGCAACCGTTGCTATAAGCGCCGCCTATGCTTAACTATGGGACTTAGCGTGGAATTGCCATTGGCCAGGATCCCGTCTCCCCCCCCCCCCCTTTTCTGTCGCAAATGACGTTACTGATAACCCCAAATGGCTCAGAACGTTAGAATATGCACAGAGGACGTCATTTTAGAGCAGAAAACCAACCGGAATCATAAATTTGTGCAGCTAACGGGACCACTGACAGACCCCTCAGATAAGCCTTGTACGGAGCCTACCCCTATGCAGGGTGCAGAAGTACAAAGTTGGCGATATCTCAGCAACCGCTTGTATGTCTGGGCAAAAATTTGGTACAGTTCTATCACTTGACTAGTTTTATTGTATGAATGAAAAGAAATCCAAGTTCAAGTTCGCTTAAGGCGGCAGAGTACAGTATTTATCCGCGACCCCCGGAGTCAATGACGTGGGGGTAAAAAAGTAGTGCGGCCAAAATCTGGAAGCGCCTGTAAACACTGTAATGTGAAATACAGCGGGGGATGAGCTTTGCTATATG